>NW_027509097.1:2522500-2752500 GCF_051911475.1 Siphateles boraxobius
TGTGTGTGCGTGCGTGCGTGCGTGCGTGCGTGTGTGCGTGCGTGCGTGTGTGTGTGTGTTACACTTGTCTTTATTCCCAGCGGTCAATGCTTGACTGCACTCAGATCTGAGTTCATGAGACTATAGAAAGTTATACGTGTCTTGTTAGCACTTGTCTGTTCATGTCAGCATTAGATACAACTGAACTAGTCATGTGTAGCTGTGATTTAATATTAATTGGTGTTAGGGAGTAGGGATCTCACAATACTAGCTTTCTGTAGTTAAAACCAATACCCGCAAAATTTCACAATATGCTTCTTGACATCACAGCAAAAAATAATATTCTTATCTTTATGTATACAGAAAATAAATATTAAATATGTTTAAATATAATATAAAAATATGACAAAAATATGATATAATTAAATATAGTTGCACACTGTAGGAAAGTATTGTCTTGGTACTGAAGTACCAGCACTTTCTACATCACTAACAGGATGGACAAGTTCACAAACTCCAGACTGATCTCATTAGTATTTTTAGGAATTTGTACATTATGTTTGCACATACATTTTTGTATGTTTGGTTATACGCTAATTTCGGAACATATTACCATATTAAAAGTATCTAAAATATATAAGTACATATGCACAGATTTAATTAAACAAATAAATGTCCTTTCTAATGTTATAAAGCCAATGGCTGATGAAATCCTTCTAAAATATTCTGTGCACAAAAAAGAAATAGAAATAAATCATGACATAACATGATGACACTGTCATGATGTCAAAAATGGGTTAAAAAATGTGATAGCTCTGAATATATTTAAACACATTGATTAAATACAGCTGAAGCAACCAATTAATTCCACAAATTCAATATACTATGAACCTAAAAGGATTTATCGTATGTAGGGTCCATCTCTAAAGTTATTCATACATAAAATGCTAGTTTTAGATTCTGCCAGTGTGTTAATTGTCTCAGTGTCTATTCAAATGCACAGAAATGTGTGCTAGAAACACATTTAACATAAAAATATTTATGATTATCAGTGTTAATATGATTATCACGTTGCGCCCACACACATACATTTTTAGTTCCTGTGTTATCAGCATTATAACTCAATTTCAGAGAAAGGAGAGGTTCAAATGACAAAACAATGAAATGGAGAAAGATATCAAAAAATCATCAGAAATAAAAAATATGACACTCAATGCTAAGCAAGACAGCAAAGAGAAAGTAAGACCAAGACAAGAAAAAAAAGAAGCTTGAGTAGCTGGCAGAATTTATTTGAGCAATTATCTCAGGCTTGAAGGGGTTAGACAGTAAGTCTAATAGCCGAACGCAAATACAGCCGACATCCCTCGACTTACTTTTGTCCTCTCATGCTCTAATTTGTCAGCAGAGCTGACAAGGCCTTGGTAAATAAAAGAATAAATAAATGGTGCATGAAAAGGGATAGTTAAAAAGCTGGGCTCTCAAGGGCTGGTCAGAGGCGTCGCTTGACTAGCATGTGTAAAATGGAGATTTTCAGTAAGCGCAACTTGCTTGTCCCCTGCATATCAAAGCACCAACAACAGCTGCGTGCACAATGTAAAATTTTTGCCAGGATTTTGACATTTGAGACTAATTTCGTGAATTATAAAATAATGTATTATGATGTACAGTAGATGATTATACAGAACGTTACAGACAGGATTGTTGCTGTACGAGTGGCTCATTCGATTATTACTGTTTCCATCCAAAGTTGTGAATTAAATTTTTTTGAGCAAAATTGGAATATAGCATAAAACATTTGCAAAAAAAGCGCCATTGCCAACCCACGTGTTTAAAATAACAAAATCATCACTTCCTTGGGAATTGCCGCAAAATATCTGTCATAAAAATGGAAGTTGCAGCAATCAGCTGTGGCTCTTATTTTATAAATCATAAATTACTTCCGTCTCAGAGAGTGCAGACAAAACAAAATGTTATTTTGTGTTTGAATGCCTGGAGTTTGGGAACAATTGTTTGTGAATGTTTGGTGTGAAACACTTCTGGGAGGGAATTAAACTCCACCATTTTGATGACATACATTGGGAATGCCCAAACCAACATTTGAGATGCTTTGTAATTAAACTTGTCCGCTGATTGGTCCAATAATCCAATTACATGATCTGCTGAGGCAAAGTCGCATGAGTATTTTGTTACACATTGATACATTTACTTGGTAAATGTATTTCCATTGGTTATATTGTGAATATTTGCAGCGAGTATCTGTATTTGGTTGCGTTGTGATTATTTGCAGCGAGTTTCTGCATTTGGTTGCGTTGTGAGTATTTGCAGTGAGTTTCTGTATTTGGATGCGTTGTGAGTATTTACACTGCACATATTTTGTCAAACTGATTAAGATGCTTTCTTAATTTGCTGGTGTTTTTTCTATTTGTGTGTTTTTACTTCAGCCTTTTGAGCTCTCTCGGGCACCATACATAAGTATTTTTATGCACATTGTTTTTTTTTGTTTTTTTTTTCAGGCAAAATCCCAATATTTGCATAAAAATAGGTGGATGGAAACAGCTAGTGAATTACAACTTAACTTTTAAACTGATCCAAAGCTATAACACCTTTAAAGGTATTGTAGGTAGAAATCCCCAAAAATACTTTTTTCCAATTTTTTTCAAACTGTCTTTATATATCAATGCATAATTAAAATGTAAGTACTCTGGAAAATAAATGATAAAAATCGAGTGTCTGTAGTTCTCTCAGGACTGTAATAAACACAGCTCATTATTCCATTCGGGACGAAAGAAATGATTGGCTGGGGCGACTGTCACTCTCCCTCGCTACCATGGATACCACCTCTGCTGATACAGGAGGAGCCCAAATGCGCGCACCCGTTTGAAAAGGAACGGAAGCTAGTAATAACAAACAATTATGGCAGAGAAAGAACTGTCACAATTCTCAGTAACGTTACCTGCATATAGAGGCAGCGAAGTCAAATGAGTTAAAAAAAGGAAGACAGTATTTGAAAAGGCTATGAACAAAAAGTCTTTGGATAAATAAAGAAATCATAAGAGAGTCGGCGTGGCTTTCCAGCGTCGGCTACTACTGAGTGATCTCAAGGGGCTGAAAAGTGACTCCATGATGGCTTTATTTCTGCTGGACAGGTAATCTTGCTGTTTTCATTTTGATAGCATTTATTTTTTCATGAAGCATGTATCACTAGCACACCTAACTACCTAATATTAGCTACCTAACGTTACGTAGCATAACTAACGGTACTGGCTTAGCTATGACAGTGTAACTTTGGTGTCGACTAGTATAACGTTAATGTTAGTGAGCCAGGGTTGAGACGATAAATAAGCAATAGGCCTATCTGCAGTCGAAAGCTGTTTTATTTAATTTCGCCGAATCTAACTTTAGGTTAAAAAGTTTAGGGGATCTATTTTTATACCTAGCTTTACCCTCTGCCTAAACTGTGTTCCTATTTTCACCGTGAACTCTACCTACTCCGTTTTTTCACGTTTGGTTTGTTGTTATACGCTCTACATATGTTTGCATATGTCTTTATGTTGTCTGTATGTGCTATACAATATATGTTGTGTGTGTGTGTTATATTATCTTGGGTCTGCAATGCAGTTGTGAGAAGGTGTTTGAGTGTATGTAATTCAGTTTATCTGTAAACAATCTTATGTTATGAATCTTACAAATTCACCTTCATCACAGTGTAACTGATAGTAACGGCAAACGTGTATCAATGAAGCTATTTATAGCTTTGCCTTATATTGAGTTTGATTCCGTTACGAGCTAGTAAAATATTTTAAACTTTACAAGTATCGTTATGCGAGCTGGATAGTGAGTACTAACAGCCATGTTAATTGTTTATATTCATACTGATAAAGTTAGTTATTTTATTACTTGTGATTCTGACATGATGTCACTACATCTGGTAAAGCTGGTAAACACGTCCGACTCTTCCAGCTGAGCGAATGGCCGGGATCGCGCGTTCATTTGTTTTGGGGGCGTGGCTTTGGAAGGAGCCGAGAAGGGACGGGGTGGGAGTTAATGGAATAATGAGCTGTGTTTAGTGCAGTCCTGAGAGGACTACAGACACTCGATTTTTATAATTTCTTTTCCAGAGTACTTACATTTTAATTATGCATTGATATATAAAGACAGTTTAAACAAATTTTGACAAAAAGTATTTTTGTGGATTTCTACCTACAATACCTTTAAGAGATATAAGATTTGAAATAGGAGGACAAAGTGCATTTACATGCATGCATTTGGCAGGCACTTTAATTCAAAGTCAGTTTAAAGTACATTTCATACATGTGCAATTCTGAATATCAGAAAAAAACCTTTTTAATAAGTATACAAGATGAGACCTTTTAATTCATACAAAAAGGATGGTACAACTTGTGCAAGAAAATGTTTAAATGGACTATGGTATAGTCCCCCTACATATACCAAGCCAAAGGTACACTGCAAATGTGGAATCCGTTAAAGGTTTGACCAGGCTTTATCTGTTTGCAAAATTGGCACTGAGGGCCTGATTTAAATTGAAAACCCTCTTTAGTGGAAGTGGTCTACACAACACATAAAAACAGCCCTGAAAAAGATAAATATTTCTTAGAAATGACGTTGCACTATTTATTATTTTGCCTCTAATACAATGCAATTCATGCATTTTTAATTCTGGCTTTGCTGTCCAAATACTTGTTGTGTCCACAGAATGATTATATTTAAGAGTAGCTAAACAAACAGCACAGTTATATCAGTTCAATTTGAAACACAAAATAATGTCATGATTGGCAATAATTTGTATCATTAATTGTTTATGAACTGAAAAATATGAGCAATGAAAACTGTGGAACATTAAATCGGAAATTGGTTTGCTTAAAATGGGACAAGCTAATCTGATCCAGCAAACTTTTGGTAAATTTGGAGCATCTGAACTGTGCTCAACAACACGAACATGGAACAGAGCACTTTGCCTTGCCTAAAGACAGTGTGCCTTGAGTGTGGAGAGTGGATGTGTGTAGTGTGTTCCTTGAGCATTGTGTTGACCTCACGAGTGTATATTGACCTTGTGTGTTTGTCTGCCTTGAACTGTAACTCCCATGTGGCTTTGCAGACTCTAGTCCACCGGATATCATTTTATACACTGCAGAACAAAAAAGACGCGGAAGCACATGGGGAATTGTTGTTGGGATCTTTTCCTCACTCTTCTACTTCCTTGGACATTATTTTGGTCTTACACAACTCATTTTTTCCACCACATCTTACACAGACTGTCACTGTCACACTCTCTGTTCCAAAACAGAGGCAGTGCTATAGAGCTAGGCAGCATTGCATGCATCCTTAATAGAGAGGGTCATAATGTATGCAATAAGCACAATGAAAGTTGCCGGATGATAAAGACATAAAAGGTATCAAAATGTATTCAAAGTACATAATACTATTTTAAAAAATCCTGTAAATAGTATTAAAAAAAATCTATATTTAAAATGTATAAATAATTCACCATAAAAATGCATCAATATTAATTCAGAATTTTTATATTTATTCACAATTCATAAATATAAATCAGTATAAAAAGTATTTGTTCAAAATCTATAAATAATTTGCTATAAAGTGTCAATAGTAATTTTAAATGTGATATATTGATTCAAATGTAACAATACATTATAATTTAGCCAAATTAATTCCCAATTTAATATTAAATGTATAAAAAATGATTTATTATAAACATAGCAATATTAATTTAAATATTTATTTATTCAAAATTTATGAATATAATTTATTATAGAAAATTGGTATATTTAATTAAAATGTATAAATAATTCACTACAAGTATCAATATGTATTCATATAATACGTAATATAATACCTAATGTATTCATATAATACAAGTATCAATATGTATTCATATAATACCTAATAATACCTAAAAACACCCACGGTGTTTCAAATTCACACCGTGGCTGAGAGACATCTGTGGTTGACGCTGTCTGAAAGGTCTGAAGCGGAGCGCTCTGTATTCCTCGACGCGCCCATTTCGTCAGCTGGTAATGAAGCACTTCCTCCCGAAACGCTCTAGCTCCGCAGCAGGTCCCTCTAAACAGCCGTCTGCCCGGAGCTCCCAGCCGCAACCTGCACCACCCGCCGCCGCTGCTTCTCAACGCCGCCAGGCCCGAGAACAGAGACCGCACTCTCGCTCTGCTGGACGCCGCCCCCCTCAGCGCGGGCCCCGGCCGAGGATCGAAATCAAGCCCGAGGTCTCAAAGCCTTCCTAGCCTCTCTAGGAAAGCGACGGTGTTCAAATTCCGCTGCGGCCGGATTTTCACCGAAATGTTTCGCTCGTCCAGTTCCATGCAATGTGACTGTTCCAGGGTATCTAGCAGTCAACAAGCCGGTCCATTTGCGCGCTTGCCTGCACACAAAAGCCGTTTTTATGGCTACCCAGATAAATCCAATAAAGAGTGTATTTTCTGGTGTTCCGGCCATGGCCGATGGTGTTATGAGTGTTGTAAGAATGCCCACGTCTCAGTGCCCATTCCCACACGCAGACACAGCCTGCCACAATATAGGGCTAGCACAAATAAAATCGACTCATGTCGATTGTGCAATAAATGTAGTGTACGTGCCCACGACACAGTGCCCACAAATACTGCACGAAGCATGTCCCACGGTTTCTGTAAAAACGAAACCAACACATTTTCAGTCGGCGCGAGCCGACAGTGTTCTCAGTGCAGTGAGTGTGCCCGCTATCCCGGGCCCACATTCCCTCACAGACATGCCGAACCCCACGGGGCTCGTCCCGCTCGCCTTCTCTCCACAACCTGTCAGAGAGAAGCTGAGCGCGGTCGGGCTGCCCGCTGTGATCAGCGCACCCCCCGCCTCGCACACTGCAAACACAGTGTCTATTTTTCAGCACACCGGAGCTCTCCGGCCGCCGCATTGCCGCGGCCAGAGCCTGCAAAGGGACTATAGAACCTTTATCTCATGCTCAGATCGAAGGGGTCTATACAGCAGGTATTTTCTGGTACCGAAAAAAGACGGGGGTCTCAGACCCATTCTAGATCTGCGACAGCTGAACAAAGCGCTCGCGAAGCCCCAGTTCAGAATGATTACAACCAGGAAAATCCTTGCGCAAGTTCTCCAGGAGCACTGGTTTATGTCAATAGGTCTGAAAGACGCCTATTTTCAAATACAAATAGCGGCACGTCACAGGCAATTCTTAAGATTCGCCTTCGAGGGCCAGGCATACCAATACATAGTCCTGCCGTTCGGCCTGTCCCTGGCACCCCATACATTTACGAAGTGCATGGGCGCGGCTCTCGCACCCCTGAGACTTTTGAACTACTTGGACGATTGGCTGATTCTAGCTTGATCACAATCAGAGCTCCTAGAACACAGGGCCACATTACGCGAGCATCTCGAGAATCTGGGTCTCACAGTCAATTGGGCGAAGAGCTCGCTGTCTCCCAGCCAGAAAATGTCTTTTCTGGGCACAGTGCTGGACTCGCTATCCATGACAGGGCATCTGTCGCCAGAGCGCGAACTGGACATTCAGCACGCCGTGAAATCCTTCCGCCGCAGCTCGATAGTCCAGCTCAAAAGGTTTAAAAAAATGCAAGGCCTCATGGCCTCAGCAGCTTCAGTGCTCCAGCTGGGTCTGCTTTGCATGCGCCCACTGCAGCTGTGGCTGAAAGCGCGAGTTCCGCCCAGGGCATGGACCGCTGGTCGGTTTCGCCTCCGGGTCGATCTGAAATGCGTTTCAGCTTTGGAACCTTGGAAGAAAACCGACTGGTATCAGTCAGGTGTGTGTCTGGGGACTCCCTCGAGTGTGAAAGTGGTGTCCACGGACGCCTCCACCTCGGGATGGGGAGCGCTGCTCGAGGGCAGACCGTTCTTTGGGCAGTGGTCAGAACGTGAAAAGCTCCTACACATAAACTGTCTAGAAATGATGGCAGTCGACAACGCGCTACGGCGCTTCTGTCCCCAGATAGAGGGTCACCACATCTTGGTTCGGTCGGACAACATGTCAGTGGTGGCATACATAAATCGCTAGGGCGGCATCAAGTCCCGAAACCTTTACAGGCTAACGGAGCGCCTCCTGGTCTGGGCTCAGCACAACCTGCTTTTACTGAGAGCGGCGCATGTGCCTGGTCACCTGAATCTGGGACCAGACAGACTGTCCAGAAACAATGTCCCAGCAGGGGAATGGTCGCTGCACCCGCAGACGATCCAACTGCTGTGGGAGACATTTGGCAGAGCGCAGGTGGACCTGTTCGCGTCCCAGGAGAACGCTCACTGTCCGAAATATTACTCCAAGAGCAAGGACGCGCTGGCCAATGTCTGGCCCCGCTGTCCCCTCTATGCTTTTCCCCCCGTCTCGCTCCTGCCTCAAATGCTGGAACGAATCAGGGAAAACGGATGCCCAGTGCTGCTTGTGGCTCCACTCTGGACAAACCAGACTTGGTTCCCAGTCCTGATCCGGCTGACCAGCACTGCCCCGTGGCCAATACCGTTGAGGAAAGACCTCCTCTCTCAGGCCAAGGGCTCGATTTGGCATCCTCGCCCGCAACTATGGTCCCTACATGCATGGGCCATCAACGGGTACCCGCTGATCTCCCGGAGGGAATGTTAAACACGATCACGCAGGCGAGGGCCCCGTCTACTAGATGGCTCTATTCCTCGAAATGGTCTGTGTTCTCTGCCTGGTGTCAAGCTCAGGGCTTTTCACCCGTAGACTGCGGGGTCACGGAAGTACTCTCCTTCCTTCAAGAGCTGCTGGATAAGGGCAGGACCCCATCCACGCTCAAAGTGTACGTGGCAGCCATAGCAACGTTTACAAAACCTGTGTCTGGCCAGTCACTGGGGAAAAACGACCTAGTCGTGCGATTCCTCAAGGGAGCTCGGAGGCTAAACCCTCCAAGACCTCCTTCAGACCCGGTGTGGGACCTTTCTACGGTTTTGGAAGCCATGAAAGGTGCCCCATTCGAGACAATCCATTTGTCAGACATGAAGCATCTGTCTTTCAAAACGGTGTTTCTTTTGGCTCTCGCTTCAGTGAAGCGCATAGGGGACTTACAAGCGCTTTCAGTAAGTGCGTCATGTATGGAGTTTGGGCCTAATTGACTAAAAAGTCATACTCAAACCAAGGCACAGGGTACGTGCCCAAATCCCTCAACACACCGTTCAGGGCCCAGGTTATTTCCCTGTGCGCTCTCTCGGTTCATGATGAGGAGTATAAGAGTCTCCTTTGCCCTGTCAGGGAACTGAGAGCTTATGTGTCCCGCTCGTCTGTCTTCAGACAGACCGAGCAGCTCTTCGTTTTGTTTGGCGGACGCTCCAAGGGACTGGCCGCATCAAAACAGAGCCTATCCAGATGGATAGTCGATGCCATAGCACTGGCTTACACTTCTAAGTGCCTGCAGTGTCCTTTGGGTGTCAGAGCGCACTCCACGAGAGGCGTGGCCTCGTTGTGGGCGTGGTATAGTGGGGTTACCCTGCAAGATATCTGTACGGCCGCGGGCTGGGCTTCGCTGTGCCGGCCCAGATGCTGAGTTTTGCTTGTGCATCGCTCACTGAGCGATAAAACAGCTCCATGGGTGTTGAATAACCCGTACTATTACCCAGTTCAGGCTGAACACCTTCAACATGTCTGTGTGAAACACTGTTAACATAATTAGCTCCTGTAGGATGCTATTTCATGGGGAAGGATGCTTGCAGCCTCTCTTCTCCGACTCTCTGTGAGTCTATGGTGATTATGCACTATATGAGCCCCGGGCTACTGCCCTTGGGACTTTGGTGTCGGATCCCAGTACGTACGGCGTTTTGCATTGTGTTCCCCATAGCGTAAGATATTACGCAGTACGAGAGATACTCTCGTAAGAGAACGTACTCGGTTACTAACGTAACCTCGATTCTCTCTAGAGAGGGAACGAGTACTGCGTATCTTGCCGTGCATACACAGCTCTGGTTCGCTTCGCGATGAAAACCAGTTGTACCAGCCTAATCAAGCTATATAGGGCGAGACCATGCTCTTACTGGCGGGACGTGACGAAATGGGCGCGAAATGCCCTCATTGGATATGTGTCACGCAGGGCCACTCTCGATAGGCTGCTGCTGTTGCCGCAGGGCAGCCAATAGGCGCGCAAGCCGTCTTGCCTCTGTCTGCATGCTGCTGCACAGCGTTTTACATTAATTCAAAATTAAGGATAATTTTCGGCTTCTATATCTCGTGGAAAAGAGGTTTTCCCCATAGCATAAGATATTACGCAGTACTCGTTCCCTCTCGAGAGAGAACCGAGGTTACGTCAGCAACCGAGTACGTTTTCAGTTCAGTTATTTATCTATCCCTTAAGAAATTAGTTTTGCACTGGTGCCACGCATTACATTAACACAAGCACGCACATGTAGACAAGTTAAAAAGGCAAATGGTCACAGACTATTCAACATTGAAATAGCAGTTGGAATAAATGAGTTTTTGAACCTCCTGGTTCTCCCCCCCATTGCTCTATATTTACAGCCTGATGGGAGCATAACAAACTCTTTGTGTAATGGGTGTGATGGACAGTTGATTATCGAATATGCTTTTTTAACAGCCCATTCTTTAACAATGTCCTGAAGCAATATCTGTTGAACTCCAATTACTTTAGAAGCAGTCTTAATCAGCTTAGTCATTCTGTTTCTATTGGACAGGCTAATACAATCGAACCACACAATGTCGCAGTAAGAAATGACAGATTCGATAAAAAACTCAGATAAAACAGTTTTAATTAACACTGAACATACTTAAAAGAGTTCATTTTTCTTAATAAAAACATATGCTGTTGAACCTTTTAACAAATGGCATCAGTATTTGCATTACATTTTAATTTATTATCAATCACTATACCAAGATATCGATATTCGTCCACAAGCTCAATGTCCCTTCTATTTATAACAGTAGGAGAGACTGAAATGGGTGATTTTCCAAAGTCTGTAATAATGTCTTTGGTCTTTGATATATTTAGATTTAGATTACAGTTTGCACACCAATAGAACAAAAGTCCTCCACCACAGGACCATAAGATGTCTTCTCATTTGCTAAGAGACTCACAATCCCAGTATTATCTGCAAACTTTAGCATATACCTATTGTCAAATGTGCTCCTACAATCATTAGAGTACAAAATAAAAAGCAGAGGGGAAAGAAAACACCCTTGAGGGGAACCAGTAGAAGAACGTAACTTGGAAGAAAGCAAACCATTGACTCTCAGACACTGAGTCCTGTTCAATAAGAAATTGACAGTTTATCCTACTAAATTAAGATCAAGTTGAAATGATCTGACAAGTTTATCAGCTAACACACGTGGCCTAATTGTGTTAAATGCGGATGAGAAGTCAATAAAAGCTAGTCGTGCCCTTTGTTTTTGGGGTCTCCAGATGTTGAGCTACTAAATGTACAAGAGTAGTTATGGCATCCTCAACACCCCTCCCTGCTCTGTACACAAACTGGAGAGGATCTAAATTGTCTTCTACATGCTTCAATATCTCCTCTCTCACGAGAGGGACGTGGGACGATTTGGATTTTAAGAGACATGTTAAAAATCAGTGTAAATATGCCACTTAACTGTAAACCAAACACTCTCAACACCTTACCACTAATATTATCTGGTTCAGGGCTTTTTTTTTTTTTTAACTTTTATCCTTTTTAAAAAACCTAGTCACCGTGGGAGCATCAAAATTAAACAGCATATTACTTTTTTTACATATTAGCTTATCATTCGCTAAACACACATTTCAGAATCAGAAATCAGAATCAGAATCAGAAAGAGCTTTATTGCCAAGTGTGCTTGCACACACAAGGAATTTGTTTTGGTACTGAGGCTTCCAGTGGACATATACAAATACAACATGAAACATAATACTACAAATTATAAGAATGAAAATAAAAATATAAATATATGAGAATAAAACTATCACAACTATCACATTTGATGTATGCCCATTTAAAGATATTACTTTCATGTAAAACTGTCATTGATTTCATTCCATCCCAAACAGCCTTTTGATCAGCATTTAAGAATCTATGTTCAATGTTTTCTTTGTAATTATGTTTTGCCTTCACAATTGCTGTCCTTCCTTCCTTCCTAATAATAGAATAAGCAACTTTATCACCACTTTTAAAAACAACACTTTTTTTCTTAAGAAGATTTCTCAATTCTGCATTACACGGACCGTGCAGCCGACGAGCTCTCACGGCAGCGGGTGCTACCGGGAGAATGGCGACTCCATCCACATGTGGTCCAGCTGATTTTCAGGGGCTTCGGGACTGCACAGGTAGATCTGTTTGCCGCCCCGGACACGTCTCAATGCCATTTGTTCTATTCCCTGACCGAGGGGACCCTCTGCACGGATGCTCTGGCACACAGCTGGCCCCCGGGCCTACGCAAGAATGCGTTTCCCCCAGTGAGCCTTCTTGCAAAGACCTTGTGCAAAGTCAGGGAGGACGATGAGCAGGTCTTGTTGGTTGCGCCGTATTGGCCCAACCGGACCTGGTTCCCGGAACTAGTGCTCCTCGCGACAGCCCCTCCCTGGGCATTCCTTTGAGAGAGGACCTGCTCTCTCAGAGACGGGGCACCCTATGGCAACCGCGTCCAGACCTCTTGAAACTCCATGTCTGGTCCCTGGACGGGACGCGGAGGTTTTAGGTGACCTACCCCCGGCGGAAGTTGACACCATAACTTCCGCTAGAGCTCCCTCTACGAGGCACCTCTATGCGTTGAAGTGGAACCTGTTCATTGACTGGTGTTCTTCTTACAAGGAGAACCCCCGAACTTGCTCGATCAGAGCTGTGCTTTCCTTCCTGCAAGATGGGCTGGAGCGAAGGCTGTCTCCCTCCACCCTTAAAGTGTATGTTGCCGCGATTGCCACACATCACGATGCAGTTGAAGGTAAGTCGTTGGGAAAGCACGACCTGATCGTCAGGTTCCTGAGGGGGGCCAGGAGACTAAATCCTCCTCGCCCACTCTCTATACCCTCTTGGGATTTGTAGTCCTTTCGACACTTCAGAGACCACCCTTTGAGCCTTTTCAGTCAGCAGAGTTAAAAATTCTGTCCTGTAAAACAGTTCTCCTTGTTGCATTGGCCTCTATCAAGAGGGTAGGGGACCTGCATGCAGTTTCGGTCGACAAATCATGCCTGGAATTCGGCCCGGCTAACTCTCACGTAATCCTGAGACCCCGGCCCGGATACGTGCCCAAGGTTCCCACCACTCCCTTCCGGGACCAGGTGGTGAACCTGCAAGCGCTGCCTTCGGAGGAGGCAGACCCAGCCCTGGCTTTTCTCTGTCCCGTCCGCGCTCTGCGCCTGTACGTGGACAGAACGCAAAGCCTCAGGACCTCAGATCAGCCCCTCGTCTGTTACAGAGGCCAGTAGAAGGGAAAGGCTGTCTCCAAGCAGAGGATGGCCCAATGGATAGTGGATGCCATTGCCTTGGCTTACGAAGCCCAAGGCGTGCCTTGCCCGCCCGGGTTGAGAGCCCACTCCACTAGGGTTGTCGCTTCTTCTTGGGCGCTGGCACACGGCGCCTCGCTGACAGACATCTGTAGAACTGCGGGCTGGGCGACACCTAACACGTTCGCTAGGTTTTACAGCTTACGTATTGAGCCGGTTTCTTCCTGTGTGCTCGCTTCATCCAGCCGGTAAGACCGAAGTTCCCACTCTAGTGTCGGCTTGCTGCGCCACTCCCCTCCACATGGAGCAGATACGTGCGCTTCTTGCTCCAGTCGAGTTCCCCAATCAGGCGAACCCTGTAGAGTTCCTCCGCACCCCTTCGGCAGTCAGACATTGCGGAGCGTCTTACGCCAGGCCTAGTGCTCGTATGTTTGTGTAACTTGTGCTAGGCTGGGTTCCATATGTGGTGATCCCTGCGGCGATCCCATATGCGTATTCTTCCACGATCAGCTCCCTGTGGTGAGCCCGTGTCTTTCCCTTGGCAGAGTCCGCTCTGTACGTCACTGCCTGGTGTTGCCTCCCCCTTCTCAGGCTGGAGCCACCCCAGTGACATTCCATATGTTGCACTGCCCTCCGGCCGTGCAACATATGGCAGCATAGCGCAGCGTCCCTTCCTTCCATGTTCAGGGTACGCTTTCCCAGTGTTATCCAAGAGTTCCACTGTGTGGGGTATAAAGGAACAGCAGTGAACTCCCTCTACGCAGGTCTTCCGCCCCAGCCAGATGGGGGTCTGAGAGTCTTCCGTAGGGCGCTGGATGGGGCAGCAACCGCGGCGTTTTCCATGGGATCCCAATTACGTCATCACGTTCGACGTCAGGTCGAACGTGAGCGACTTGAAGGTTAACGTCTCGGTTACTAATCTAACCCTCGTTCCCTGAAGGAGGGAATGGGAGAAGTTACATCCCGCCGCCGCGGTTTCTGACCATCGCTGTTTGCGCCACCATAATCTCTGCCCCTCAGCGAAACACAATGAGTGCGTGTGCCCGCTTCCTGTTTATACCCGCGCTGCGGGGCGGGGGCGCGTGGCGCTTCTCACGCACGCCAACGTTCATTGGCTCGTTCTGTAGACACTCGAAGTTGATAGATTTCCCTGAAGTGATCCCAATTACGTCGTCACGTCGACGTCACGTCTCCCATTCCCTCCTTCAGGGAACAAGAGTTACATTGGTAACCGAGATGTTTTCTATGTTAGTGAAAATAATATTTGAAGATCGCTGGGTATTATTTGATTATTATTCTAAAATCGCACCCCTCCATGCACGCACACATGCATGTATAGGACACACACCAGAGTATGTGAGCAAAGCGGAGCGGTGTGATGCTTAAATATGTTAAAAAACTTAAACATACGTTTCATATTTATATTATTTATTTTATATTATTTATATTATTTAGTTTAAATAATATAATGTTTTTTTTTTACTTTTGTAATGTTATTTTCAATGTAGATTATATGAAAAGGGAACCGCGTGAGATGAGTAAGATAGTATCATAAAATGACCAATATATCGGAAAACATTTGGAATGGGTCAGACATGATTTTGACCACTTATTAAGTTTTATTTTGTAGAAAGCCTTTCTTTAAAGTAAATTTAGTTTTGTATAAATTGTATCTTCATTTTAATCAATGTTTCATCAAACATGTGCCTGGATTAATAGATAAGAATCAAATATAGTAGACAATATAATCAGGACAGGAGGTGCCGGCACGTGAACTGGAACGCGTCTCATAAATTAACCGAAACTCAGCGTATAAGATACTTGCCTTACAGACCTGAGAAGTAAATCTATAGAAAGCTTGAAATGTCTACTTTTAAAGGGTAACTAAACCCCTGGTCAGAGCCTAACTCCACCCACTGGCAATATTTGAAAAATGCTGGAAAAGTAGGCAGAGCCCAGCGGAGGGGGGCGTGCGCCTGAGATGCATCCCTCTGACGTCAGAGGGTACCACACCTTCCAATAGGAAAATTCAAGTGCAGTAGCCACCGTTCAACCTGAAGAGGGCAGCACTCAGACATTTTTACACCATATATTGTAGAATTAAAACACTTTAAACCCAAATGTAAAAAAATGCACTCGAATCAATGAACAGCCTTTATGAAGCTCCATTCTTACAGATCATTAACTAAATAAAGTTGTTTTAGTGTTTAGTTACCCTTTAAACAAAATAATTAAAAACTAAAAGAAATTGCCTGCTCTCTGCTTATGTAGGCTAATGAAGTGTGCATTTCTCTCTATAGGCGCGTTCACTACATACGAAGATGGCGAGTCTGCATCGTCAACTTTATCTTTGCAGCCACTGACATAGAAAACTATGTTGAACAGAACACTGCCGGACTAAGAAAATGCATGCACTGAGACAAAATGCATTTGCCCACCTATCTAAATATAGGGGAGAATAACCCCAATTTCAAAAACGGTGGAGTGTTCCTTTAAACTGTGTTGAGCCTTTCAGTCGTTCTTATTAGACACTGTAGATGAATACATTTGCCTTGGTTGTATGTATAATTTTGTATTCAATAAAAAAATGTCTTGATCAGATGATAAAGGCGTCTGTTCAGGGCATCACCTCTTGACAGTCGACTGTGAGTGATGTCACTTCCCAACACAAACACGCCCCATAGCATAATCCCACCCTTGACACTGATTGACAGGTTTCCGTGTAAGGCATCGGAAATGGAAATACTAAGGGAATTAGTATTCCATTTGAGTTTTGGCTGGCTACAAAAAATCTACAAAAGCAGATGTGGTAATTGAAATTGCTATTTAAATATGACGGGGCCAAAACTCGTAAGATATGGGAAACACAGTTGCAAACGGACTTTGCTTTTCCATTTGAAATTTGGCAGTCACTATCCGTTTGCTTAAACGGAAATGCAAACGGTAATGTGCGATTTGCAATTGCGTTTGGATTATGTCACATTTTATGCGTCCACAAATTGAAAACGCAATTGCAAATACAAATATCATTCCATAGTTAGTACTGGCTGCAGATAAAGTCCTAATTGTTGGTGATTTTAATGTACGTGTATATAATGAAAAAGATGCATTGGGATTGGCATTTAAAGACATTCTTAACTCTATTGGAGTTAGACAACACGTGTCAGGACCTACTCATTGTCGTAATCGTACTCTAGATCTAATATTATCACATGGAATCAACGTTGATGCCATTGAAATTCTGCAGCAGAGTGATGACATCTCAGATCATTATCTAGTCTTGTGTATACTTCATTTAGCCAAGGCTGCAAAGCCGACTCCATGTTACAATCATGATCAGTTTCATCTTCTCAGCATCCCAGATAGCTTAGAAGAACTCGATATTGTGACAGAAACTTTTAACTCTCTCTTTCCCAGCACTTTAGACACAGTTGCTCCTTTGTGCTTAAATAAGATTAAAGAAAATATTCCAACGCCGTGGTACAACGAGCACACTCGGGCCCTTAAGAGAGCGGCCTGAAAAATGGAGCGCAACTGGAAGAATTTCATGGAAAGAGAGCACGATTGCATACAGAGAGGCCTTAAAAGCTGCTAGATCTGCTTATTGTTCAACCCTATTAGAAGAAAATAAACAAAACCCTAGGTATTAGGGAAATTATAACTTTGCAACCATCTACTACAGTATTGCATAAGGCAGTGCATTGTAGTCTACCAGACGAAAAATTTGATTAATTCATTGCTATAGGAGAGGAAGAATTTTCTAAACTTGTTAAATCGACATGTATGTTAGACCCTATACCAACTAATAGCAATAGCAATAGCAATAGCAACTTTATTTATATAGCTCAATTAAAACAACACAAGTTGAACAGAGATAACAGATAATCATTTGCACCTTCGAACCTATTTCAGGGAGTGCGTTCTTGAGACAGCAGGCACTGTTTTATGCGGATGGGCGGCCGGAACGCGTTAAAGGTTTTTCTGTTAGAACGGTGTCGTGTTAGTGGCCCCTAAGTTATGATCTTCGCAATTGAAGTGAATCAATCAAAACTAACTTTAGCTGAACAATAACTTTATCCAAAAGCTGTGGTAAAGCCTAAACAATCTGTTACGGTAATTTCTATTATCACTATAAAGCTGCTTTTAAACAATCCATACTGTTAAAAACACTTTATAAATGACTGACTCTTTGAAACGCCTTTGGAGATGGCTTATGTTAGAGAAATGAACATTCAATTCATGGACAACAGCTCTGGTGGACATTCCTGCAGCCAGCATGCCAATTGCAAGCTCCCTCAAAACTTGTGACATCTGTGGCATTGTGCTGTGGGATAAAACTGCACATTTTAAATTGGCCTTTTATTGTGGCCAGCCTAAGGCACACCTGTGCAATAATCATGCTGTCTAATCAGCATTTTGATATTTCACACCTGTGAGGTGGATAGATTTATGCAAAGGAGAAGTGCTAACTAACACAGATTTAGACAGATTTGTGAACAATATTTGAGAGGAATAGGCCTTTTGTGTACTTAGAAAAAGTCTTAGATCTTTGAGTTCAGCTCATGAAAAATGGGGGCAAAAACAAAAGTGTTGCGTTTATAATTTTGTTCAGTGTAGGAAATCTTTCATGAAGCATATGCAGTCATATGTATCTCTTGCCCTACAGCTCAAGCTTGACTTTCTTTTGTCTTTGCTTGATGGATAATAAATAAATAAATAAACAAATAAAAGAACGAATCTGCAAATGAATGAATAATGCCACCATCTGTTGATGACAATCTAAGATGCCATAAATTCGATTTCTCCTTACTCCTGTGCAGAGATATACAGAGAACCAGACCTTTCAAAAGCCATCATGTCTTTGCTAAATGGCCGCAATATTTCACATTAATGCTTCAGTCACCTTCTTACCTTGTGTAGCATAAACAGGCAATGTCTGTCAGTCTCTCTGTCCATTTCCAACATACTTTATTGTGCTTTGTCCTTTGAAAAGTAGTTCAAGGAGAGCAAGCAATAATCCACAATCTGTTAAGTTTCTGCAGGAACAGGCTGGCATTTTTGGTGTTTATGTAGGAGATTGATGCTCAAGCAGTTGGTGACATTCACTGCCTGTGATCTAACAGAATTACAAGCATAAACCAAGTAATTGTTCAATCACTATTTGCAGAATTTTTTATGCAAATGTGAGCAACTGACTAAAGATACAATGCTATAAAGATACTTATACTTTATACCCGCCAAATTTAGGTGGATTTCTGCAGTGAAAAATGATTCACGTATGTTACACCCACGTAGGTCAAATAATAACAATAAGTAATATATACGGTTTTGATTTTCTATATATTTTTTGTGAATTTTGAGTAACATACAACAATTTAGTGCTACCAGATATAGATAAAACCAACGTAGCACTTGTTTTACACAACCTTTACTCAAAATTCACTAAAAGTTGACAGTATAATTGCCATCATACTGTCTAGACATCACAAAAAAATTAGAACGAATACAAAATACTACTTTTGTATTTTGAAGAGATTTGTTTCTTGTGAAAATGTGAAGCTCCTGGCAATTCAACAGTGCATTAACTTAAAGGGGACCTATTATACAAAATTCACTTTTATAAGATGTGTGTCCTAAAGGGACATTGTGTAGGAATTTCTCCCATCTAGCGGTGAAATTGTATTTAGCATTCAAACGAATTGTGCTCTCCAGCGCCTCGCTTTCAAATGAGTGTTGCATCTACGGTAGCTGTTATGTACCAAAAAGCTAAGACAGGATGTCTTCTAATAGCACTTTGTCGAGTTTTACTTCGGGTGAACAGGTTTGTTATTTCAAACAAACTGCAACTTGACACAACGAACAAACGAATGTTACAGTATGAATAATAACAGTGCAATGCAGCCTTTTAAACTTACCGTGGCAGTGACAAGCGCCTCTCACTGTTCTGCTCTGCTCCTCCGTTTCTGCTGCTTTCTGTTACGTGACGCTGGCTCTGAACGTTGTGGAAACTCGTTGGCCAAGCACTTTTTGACCCTCTCTGTTATTATAGTTTTTCAAGATGGCGGAACGACATGGAAGGCTCCGTGGACCTACCCATCACATGTATATAAAGATAATACATTCTTCGTTTACGAGGATCAGTCAAATAATTGGCAGAGGTATTTGTACACCATTAAGGACATATTTATGAATAAAATATTGATTTTAGATAATAAAATACCTGAAAAAATCCACCCACTCCTTTTTTTATAATCCCCATAAATCATAAACAGTCTCTCCAGACAAGCAGTTCCAGATTTCCCCTATGTTCAACGCTGGATTTGCACAAAAGTTGTTTCTGAAAGATTTTTAGATTAGCATGATGGTACATGCTAGTCGATGAGTTGAATCAACTTAACTCCACAACAACTACATACATTCAGAACCACTAACCATCTAATCATTCAGATACGTCCAGTTGCATTCTAAAAGTTGTAACTCCATCACTGTCTGACTCCGCTTTGAACATTTAAGGCTGAACACCGCTACTGAACATTTCTGACATTTTGGTTGTGTGAGATTCTCCAGTTTTGTTGTTGCTGGAGTGTCCGAAACACAAGCTGTAAAGGCTCTTCTGGAAAGAGGGACATGAGCAGCAGCTCATTTGCATTTAGGGACACACAAAAACGGTGTGTTTTTGCTCACACCCAAATAGGGGAAAATTTGACAAGCTATAATATACGATATGTGGGGTATTTTGAGCTGAAACTTCACAGACACATTCAGGGGACTCCAGAGACGTATTACATCTTGTGAAAAGGGGCATAATACGTCTACTTTAACCATTAATCATAATACCCTTTTAGTGCCTAATGTAGGATGAGTTACAGTTAAAATTAAGTAGTCAAATTACTACTCTAAAATGACTAATTCAGTCCTGCGCCAAACTGACTAATCTGGATTTATTCTCAGATGGACATATTGTTCTAGTAGCATGCATTCAGTTCATAGATGTCATTATGCTGTCTGTTCCTCTCCTTTCGATAACACATACAATGTGTGAGGTGTTTAATGTGATTCATATTGTACACTCTAATGAAAATTTCACAGTGATAAGGAATGGAACATCCTCCATCCCCATTTAATCATGTATTTCAGGAAAATATAAGAGTTATTCAACATTATTATATGATTTTATAACCACACATGTGTTTCTGTCACCTCTCTTGGACAGCTCTCAATCTCACATTTTCCGTCCAACTCCTACATTCAAGGCCTGGCAATTCTTTGCTAATTCATGAAATCGATGCAGGACGAGATAAATAATTCAGCAGTCAGCCACACACTGAGTGATTGCGGTGGGTTTGTTTGCATGAAAAGGAGGTGTGCAATACCGTTTGTCCAACTCTGTTGGAGTCACACCTTGTGACACACACGTTGCCTATACTATCAAAAAACCTACTGACACAGCAAGATTTGCTTTCAGAGCCCTGCGAGTCACACCAAGACCCCTGTTGTGATGAAAATAGCTATAAAACAAAGTGTGAAAACAATGGAAAAGCAACAAAAGCAGGAGGAGAATGCCGATCCATCAGTTGTCCAGCAGATGCAAGAGTGGCTCGGCCGTAACCTATATTTAAAGAACCTGCAACTGTCTAAGGTAGAAACAAATGGGGAGAGATCACAGCCTAAATAAATGAAGAGGCATCCTCTGAAGACTTAGAACGACAGCCCACTCAATCCTAACACAGGTAGAATAGAGCTACTCACCTCTAGATTCAGTCTCCTTGACCTGTTCACAAATCTCAAGCTTAGCTGTAAGAGTTTCTCCCCCTGCTGATCAATGGGATTCCCTTTCCGGCCTGCAAAACACAAAGAGTGAGTGCCATTGAGCATTGATTAGTTTAAAAATATTGAAATGGCCATTTAAATGCACGTCACGTCTTAAAAACATTCAGTAACGCATTGAAAAGGCACGTGTCACCTGTTTTTTCAATAATTCTTTTTAAAATTATAACCTGATACACTTGATTATTTGTGACAAGCTCAATTTGCATCTCATTATAGTCATGGCACAGACATCTGGCAGGATTTCAAATTAGGAATCCAGCGAATCCTCAAGCCTATTGTTATTATTATTATTATTGTTGTTGTATTAGGTCACTTTTATCACTTTCTGGGGGGTATTCCAGTAAAAAAGGTTATCTTACCGTACTCTAAACATACCCTGAACTCTTGGTTGATTAACCCAAAAACTTCATATTATGCTATAGTAAGGGATAATCAGGTATAAAATACACTTTTTTCAATTATGTATTACATTATAACACATGTGATATTTCACTTAAAATTATTGCTTGCATTTGACATGCAAAGTTCACCCAATAAAATGGTATTTTTGCATTTTCATATGTTTCATGAGCCAAACTGATAAACAAGCCAACAATGCTTGACACCCACATTCATACTGACTTATACTCACTCCTCCCAGAGACTCACCATAACTGACTTCCTTGAAAAGGCCAAATATAGTGAGTATGGTTAGAAACGGAGACCTATCCAATGACACATTTCAGTGTGAAAAAATAGCCTTCTGTTCATTGATTTGACTATAACACATGACGTAAGCTTGTGTTCCTGGAATATGTTTTGGAGCCCGTCGCCCACATGTCTAGTCTAGGATATTAACATGCAAAACCAACAGTTTTAGGAGGAATTCACAGCACTCATGTGTAATTAGAAGCCTGGAGAGCTCTACTGCACCACATGCCCTAACAGGACAAAATAATGATGTTGAATTTAAAATAAAAAGGAAAAAAAGGGTGAGACTTTATCTGGGTCTTGAAAATACCTTCTTTAAAAAGAATGTATTGGGGAAAGGGCATGAAAAATAGGTGAATCCTGTGGTTGAAAAGTTGTCAGTGAAAAATGATTGTGCGGAAAAGTTATATCATCAAACCTTCAAATGACTGACAGATATGCACCCCAGACAATCTCCAAAAAAGTTGCTATTGGTTTAAAAAAAAAAAAGACTGATTGTATGACATTGTATTTATTCAATACTGAGTAACTCAGTTGTGTAAAGAAATAGAAATGTAATTTAGGGCCTTATATATCAGATCAAATCCCGTTATGTTTTTTTTTTCCAAAGTAGTTTTTGTTGTTGTTTCCATTTTAATTGTTAAATTATTTTTCATTAATCAAAATGCATGTCTAAATAACTTAAATCATGGAAAAAAAATATTAAAAAGTTCAGCAAAACTTAAATTTTTAGCACCCAATTTTTTTTACATTTTACGAACATTGTTCGTTTTCCGTTTGAATTTTTTTCTGGATTAATAACAAACAGCATGTCTAAGCAATTCAAATATTTTCAAAAAAGGTGCTTATCAAGTGAAGGCATAACACATTAACAGATCAATCATTTTTAAAATGTAATCAAGTGAAACAGAACAAATCAATTAATTTTTTGGCTGCATAGAGGTTAACTGTAAACATGGAAGAATAATTGCGCAATTCTTTAAAAAATAAAGTTTTAATAATTGTATTACTAACAGTATGATGAGAAGTACATTCTATTGTTCTACTAATAGTAATATATTTCTGTCACAATTTCTTCAAGTTAAACTAAACTTTTATTTTGAAGTCGCAGTGAAGAAATTTTTGTTCCCTTTCGAGAGGTCTCTCATATTGCGTAAGTTAGCTTACGCTATGGGAAAACTCCTTTTCTCGAGAATATTAAAGCACATTTTTTAAAACGCAGCACAGCTACACAGAAGAAATACAGCTGAGCGCCTTAGCTCACTCATTGGCTGTGCTGCGGCAACTGCACAAACCTATGGCGAGTCGGCTAGGATGTGCGAACCAATCAGTGCGCTTCGAGCCCACCAGAATGGGCGTGGCTTAAAGCAATATAAGCCCCCATTTCGCCATAGAATTCAGATTTAATCGTCTTCAGCAAGTTTCACTTCACTGACCTCCAGATGAGAAGCCTCGCCACCGTCCGAAAGCCTTCAGCGGAACAAGCACCTGTGTTCTGAGGACGCCGGGTTCCTGGTTTTCAACTGGACGTCGACTTCAGCCCGCTGTTCTGCTGTGCCATCCGGCACGCTTCCTTTTACATCCTTTTACAAGCAAATAGTGTGTTCGCCGTTGCGACTAACTTTTCTAAAAGAGGAATTTCTAGGCTTTGTTTCAAATGCCTCGGGTCTCCTGCGCCTCGTGCAGAGGCCCTCTCTTCGGTGGAGATCATCACATCCTCTGCGCGATTCCTGTATGGGCTGTAACGACGCAAAAGCTGCACTCGCTAAGGGCGGCGGCCCAGATTGTGATGAAATGGCGCTCTCCACCCTGCGGTCTCATCTGGCTACCTTCGCCCACGATCACCCCACACCGCCCGCTCCACCTTTTCTTCTGATCAAGCGCGCAAGAAAAAGCGCCATGCACAGAGGATGCCAGAGCGGATGAATATGAGGAGTACACACCGGCCCAGTGTGCATCGCTCTCTCCCAGAGAAAACCCCTCTCCGTCCTATTTACTCAGGCGGCCAAGCGCCTCTCACAGCAAGCGGTCTCGTCTCTTTTGGTGGATCAGACGAGAAAGATGAGAAGGATGACAGCATTTCTCTCGCTGCATCTGAATGCGAGGAATGGGCGGGCTCCGTGATTGACCCCGCGCCCTCAACACAAGCCAGCACGAACGCCGCTGTGGGAAGTGTTGCATTAAGCTCGTCTAAAGCCTTCCTTCTCCTCAACCCTCTCGATCGTCGATGGCGCTGTGGAAAAAGGGTACGAAGCGATTCCTCCCCTCGAAGAGGCGGTGGCCGCACACCTCTGCCCGCCCACCGCCCACTATGGGATGGAAAGCTAAGGCGACCCACCCATCGAAGTCTTTTAATTGCTGTAGGCTGGATTCTGTCCTCCCATCTTTTGAACAATATGTGGATATCCCCACAAGGAGGGAAAAGGTGCTGGATTTGTGTTATGGAAACATAAACAACGCTTATACTGCTCGTGTGCAACCTCCGTTAGGAGCCGCAGATCACAATATTGTCTTCCTGCTCCCGCAATACAAACAAAAGCTGAAGAGGGTTAAACCAGCCACCTACAGCATCACACAGTGGTCGGAAGACGCAACTGCACAACTGCAGGGGTCCCTTGCATGCACTGACTGGAGTGTTTTTGATGGTGACCTGGATATAAAAACAGAGGCGATAACTGATTACATCAAGTTCTGCATGACAACCACCATCCCAGTCAAAACTGTTAAAAAATATCCCAACTCCAGACCATGGATGACCCACCAGATAAAACTCAAACTCAAAGAGAAACAACAGGCTTTTCAACGCAAAGACTGGCTCTCACTCAGAGATATTAACCGCTCTGTGAAAAAATAAATAAAAAAGGCTAAACTAGTATACAAGGACAAACTAGAACAGGATTTCAGCAGCATGAACATCAGACAGGCATTCCAGAAAGTTAAAACACTAACTGGCACCACGTCAAAAGCTAGCACTCCTGCACCAACTGACTCCAACTCATTCGCCAGAGACCTAAATAATTTCTATGCCAGGTTTGATAACATAAACTTCACCACTGAGTGTGAAAGATTGCTCAGGGTTTTACCCTCCCCCGAGCAGCCACACTTTGTTTTCCCCACAGTGGAAGACGTACATCAGCAGCTCAGGAGGTGCAAAACTGGCAAGTCCCCTGGGCCCGATGGGATCTCCGGTAGGCTGCTCAAGAACTGTGCCCTAGAACTCTCTCCTGTTCTGCACTCACTGTTCAAAGAATCACTACTAACTGCAACTGTCCCCACCCTCTGGAAAACAGCCACCATCATCCCTGTCCCAAAGAAACCCCGCCCCTCTGAACTAAATCATTACAGACCAGTAGCACTCACCTCCATAATCGCTAAATGTCTTGAGAAACTGGTACTGAAAACCATCCTGCCGGCTGTTTTCTCACAGCTGGATGCCTACCAGTTTGCCTACAAGGCTAAAAGAGGAACAGAGGACGCTTTAGCATGCCTCCTTCACACTCTACTTCAACACCTGGACTCCCCCGGCCATCATGCCAGGATTCTCTTTGTAGACTTCAGCTCTGCCTTTAACACAATTCAACGTCACATCATGATAACTAAACTCCAACACCTCCATGTACAACCTCTCCTCATTCGCTGGATTCATAATTTTCTGAGCGACAGACCACAGGTAGTGAAGGTGGGAAGCACCACTTCCACCACCATTACTGTCAACACCGGAGCCCCCCAAGGCTGCGTCCTCAGCCCCTTTCTTTACACTCTTTACACCAATGACTGCCTTAGTCCTTCTCCCATTACAAAATACTTTAAATACTCTGATGACACAGCTATACTCGCCCTTCTCTCTGACACAGAGTCAGTTACAGCATATCACCAGTCCATTGCCCACTTCACCCAATGGTGTAAAGACAGTCACCTGCTCCTCAACGTCACCAAAACAAAGGAAATCATCCTGGACACACGTCGTAAACATTCTACCACCCACTGCCCCATCTCCATAAACAGCCAGTTAGTAGAAATTGTCGACAACTTCAGGTACCTTGGCATCACTATGGACAATAAACTAAGTTTTGATCATCACATCACGGACATTCACAAACGCTGTCAACAAAGACTTTATGTTATTCGTAAACTCAGGACTCTTTCAGTCAAACCACATCTACTGCTTCTCCTGTACCGTAGTATCATTGAACCCATCCTCCTGTACTGTGCTACCTGCTACTTCACCATGCTCTCTCTTACCAATAAGAATAAGGTTGTTAAAATCACTAGCACCTCCTCTAAAATAATAGGTCTTCCCACTCCCAACCTGTTAGCCCTCATTAACACTGCCACTGCTCGTAGGGCGACCACCATAGTACAAAATCCCAGCCACCCTCTCAACCCAAGCTTTAGCCTTCTGCCATCTGGCCGTAGATATAGACAGATGCTTTTCAAAAAAGCACGCTTTGGGAATAGTTTTGTACCATGTGCTATAAGAGCACTAAACTCACAGACAAGGTAATGATGTCACTCCTATGTTATGTGTGTATATTGTCTATATATATGTGCACTATGTGTAGTTTGTGTGTAGAATTCATGTTGATGGCACTTTGTGTACAGACTGTGAAAACAAATTTCCTCCTCTGAGGATAATAAAGAATGAATCTGAATCTGAATCTGAAGTCTTGCCACACCACTTCAGCTCTCGCTGGCCGAGCCTACGCCACCGCTGGCCAAGCTGCGTCGGCGCTTCACACCATGGCTGTACTCCAAGTTTTTCAGGCCAAACTTCTCCGCTCAATGGACGAGTCTGGACCTGAACCGGAAGCTTTCAGAGACCTGTGCAGCGCCACAGACTTGGCTCTGCGAACAACCAAATCAACTGCCCAGGCGATTGGTAGGTGCATGGCGAACTTGACGGTGCTTGAACGCCATCTTTGGTTGAACTTAACAGAGATGAAGGATGTAGATAGGGCAGCTTTTCTCGACTCCCCTATCTCCACCACCGGTCTGTTCTGCCCAGCAGTCAAATGTTTTGCAGACCGTTACACAGAGGCTCAGAGAGCGTCGCAGGCTATGCGTCACTTCCTCCCTAAATGATCCAGCTCTGCTTAGGGCTGCCACAAGAGGGCGCCGCCTCCTCAGCTAGTGAAGCCAGTGCCACCGGTCTCCCAGCACCGCCCAGCGGCTGAAGTCCGTCACCGTTCTTGCTCAACGAAGCGACAGCAGTTCCAAGAGTGACGGGGACACCGACCCAAGAATGTGTTAGACTCGGAGCCTCGAAAAGCTTCCTAGCCACGGTGACCGGAAGGAAAAGAGAGTGTTTGAGTCCCGCTGAGGCCGGACCAACCTCCAAAAAGCTTTGCGTAACCTTTTGCGTAACTTGCCGTGCTACTGTGCTTTGATCAGGGGATTGCTTGAGTCATTTTAACCTGAATTCTATGGCAAAATGGGTGCTTATATTGCTATAATCCACGCTTATTCTGGCGGGCTCTGATGCACGTGGGCGCGAAGCGTCCTGATTGTTTCACGCATCCTAGCCTACTCACCATAGGTTCGTGCAGTTGCCGCAGCACAGCCAATGAGCGAGCTAAGGCGCTCAGCTGTATGTCTGCGTTTTAAAAAATTTGCTTCAATATTCTTGAAAAAAAGGAGTTTTCCCACAGCGTAAGCTAACTTACGCAATACTCGTTCCCTACTCTCAGGCGTTTCTGTGTGTATATGATATGATGAAATCTTATCATATAAAACCTTGTAATTCGGTTATTTGCTTGAAAAACTACCTTGTATATTAAAGTGTAAATTTAGAAAAACATTAAAAAACAAATGAACAAACAAGTAAATAAAAAAATAAATGATAACTAAATAAATGCTGATATTGTTCATGTTAAGACAAAAAAGAGAGAGTTTTGTAATGAGAAGAATGTAGATTATTGATTGGGTAAACTGTCCCTTTAACTTTATATTACTTTGTTAATTGTTCAAGATGCCTACAAACACCTGCTCTCTTTACCTCTGTACTGGAGTAGCAGTCAGGTTAAGGATCCGGTTGGAAAGCTGGCAGTGGACATTAGTCAGCACTGACAGATGGGAAACGCGTGATTTATGTTAGCGACTGAGAGAAGGCAGGAAAGCGGCTACGATGTGACTGAGATTTCAAAGAGCTGGCATTAATCTGCTTTCCGCTGCTGTGTGGGCCATGGAACAAGTTCAAGGTGGAAGTAAAAAAAGAAGGTAGCAGGAAGTTGTAGAATGACAGGCAAGATGAGGAGGAAAGAAGGATGGATGGAGACACTCGGAGACGGGACCCAATGAACCTCATGTTTCACAATTATAAACTTTTGAAGTCTGTAAACGAGTAGTTCAAAGTGTAGAAAAAATAAAATAACGTCATGATGCTTAAGAATAACAAATAGTAATAATAATAATAATAATAATAATAATAATTTTGAGGTAAAACAAAGAAAACTGAAACTACAGAGGGCCTTTATAATTTATGCATAACTTACAGATAGTAGGAAAATATGGTCTTATGTCAGTCCCCTTTTAGTCTCAGCATCTGACATCACACCCAGGAATCGTTGGCTGAACGTCTGATGCATAAGACACACAAAACTGGAAACACTTTAGGAGTTGCAAATTCCTCATCTGATTGGTTAAATTCAAAAGGATTTCCGGTTAGCTTCCGGTCGCTTTCTTTAACGGTCCGCCTGAAAACAAACCCGCCATGAAGCCAAACCCCCTCATGGAAGAAGAAAGACGTCGTGTTTACAACTGTGACAATGAACGCTTATCAGGATCAACTAAACACTGGATGTGAAGTATATGCAGTTCACAGCATAGACGTCCAAGAGTTTTACACGCAGCTCTGCTTTTGTAGGGACATCGACTTTACATTTTCACACCCTAAACACGACGCTGAACAAAACGAAATGTGATTGATTGCTTTACAAGTCAGTCATATGACCTCTGGCTGGTCCTTGCCCAATGAAAGCTGCTTTGGAGACCAGATCTCTGTCTACTTGAGACTAGTACCCTATTTTGTCTCAATCTCTTTTTGATTATTTCATATGCAGCATAGATTGATGACATATAATGGATTTGTTTTCTGTTTTTCTGTTGATTCTTCTGATTTGTATTCTAAGTTGTTGTCGGCTTTGGACTACATAATTAAAATGATAATCAATTTATATTACAATTTATAGTTCATTTACATTTACAGATTTGCCAAATGTTTTTATTCAAATTGAATTCAAAGTACACATTTTATAATTGTATGCAGGAATCAAACCCATGACCTTGGCGTTCCTCGCACTAAGCTTTGTTATTTGAGCTACATATTATGTTATGATAGTTGGTTTATTTATTCATACAATTTTTTTATTTTTTTGTGTGTGTAAATAAGGAAAGGAGAACATCATAAGACTTCAGAGGGAACTCTCTTAACGAGCAGTAATTTCCTTTAATTGACTGATTTGCTTAATCGCCAGCTTCCCTCATGATGAAAGGCAGGTGAGGCTTTTGATGTGTTTTTTCCCCCACTTTCATCACCTGACGAGCTCATTAGAGTCACAGATGTCACTCTGAGATGTGTTAAGGAGTCAAAGGAACTTTTTCCACCACCTTCTTTTCTATCTTCTCATTTCCCAATATTAGCCCTGCTCGCCTGTCTTGAAGACATTTCTATTAATAAGCCATCATTCTCACCAGATCAGCCTCAAACAAGTTATAAGCTTATAAAGTCGTCATTCTGAAGTTGCGACAGTCTTTTCTTCTCTATCGTGACGTATATCTGAGGTCCTGTTTACACCTGGTTTTAAGAAGGGTTTTGATCGAACGGATTACAAGCAGACGAGGGAGACACATTCCCGTTTACATCTGGTGTTTTAATCCCCTTCTGTCCTTATTTCTTTGAAGGGAGGGTCTATGGGCAGGGAAATGTTTGGGCTTGATAATGAGCTCACACAATTTATGTATGAATGCGAACGGAGACGAAGTAAAAACACAAAGAGCGTCAGCTTTCGTTTCTGCTCTGAGCTGCAAGACCACGCTGAACGCAGTGAGTGCATTTTAGAAATCAGTAATGGTGAGAGAACATTTTGCTTGGTACGTTTTTCGTCTTCAAACCTCCTGATTCATCCTCAATCACCCCATCAAGGTCGGTCAGAAATCTTGATGACCAGCTGACCTTCACAGACCACATTACAAAGGCCTACTGAAATACTCTTCTGGCTGGACTTCCATCATGTGCAACTAAACCTCTACAAATGATCCAGAATGCTGCAGCCCGTCTTGTCTTCAATGAGCCCAAAAGGGCCAACGGCACTCCTCTCATCATCTCTCTGCACTGAATACCACTCGCTCCTCGCATCAAATTCAAGGCATTGACGTTCGCTTACAGATCGACCACAGGCTCTGCTCCCTCTTACTTTCACTCGCTCCTGCAAGTCTACATCCCGACCAGAAGCCTACGATCGTTCAATGAGAGACGACTCGTGGTACCATCTCAGCCACAAAATCACTCTCCAGAACATTCTCATTCATGGTTCCATGCTGGTGGAATGATCTCCCCACCGTCATCCGGAATGCAGAATCCCTGACAACATTCACAAGACAACTGAAAACTCATCTCTTCCGTGAGCACTTAACATAAAAAAACACACACAAAAAAAAAAAAACACTTTCCTTTTCCTTTAAATCCTCCCTTGCCTGGCTTATGCTACTCTGAGCAATGCCTGAACTTTGTATTTTGAGCACTTCTTGCGTTGTTTTTGCTTCTTCACAATGACTTGACTTGTCTTTAGTCCTCAGTTGTAAGTCGCTTTGGATAAAAGCGTCTGCTAAATTACTAAATGTAAACCAAACTTTAGTCTTCATCCGACACTTTAAATCCCATCTGGCTAGCACGCGTCTCATAATGTTTACACCTTAGGTAAGTAGGCGGAGAGTTGGCTGTCTTTTGTGGCTATCCGAGTGCATTTGACCACATGAGAACACTATGAAAGCAATCTGGTAGAATGCATTTTTGACTACCTCTGGGAGTGGCCGAAAGTGGACAAGCTTAAAATGTTTTAGACCCTGTTTACACCTATATTTAGTGTTGTCCAATTGTGACCATAATGCTTCTTGATACCAGGTATAAACAGGGCCTGAGTGAAATGGCTTCTTGAACAAGAAAAAAATGCAAGGCGGGAATTGAGTTTGTCCATGGGGGATTGATTGGATCGTTGGATGGTTATGGTTTGCTATTGGTCGAGTGACAGGTTGCCTCGCCCCCGCAACAGTAAACATGTCACAAGAGAAGAGAAGAGATACCGCTGCAAGAGGGAAGGGACCCTATTTTGATTAAAGATTATGAGGACACATGAATTTAAAAATAAATAAATAAAGAATGATGTGCATAGATAAATCAATTATAATACATACTGCAATATTCCATAAAAAAACAAAATTATCAAGTTTAAAAGTAAACTGTACATTTTAAAAGTAATTGTTTGAATTACTTGGAAACATACTGTAGAATAGCAAAGAAAAATGCAAAGGTCATGTGTTCGATATCTAGGAAAAGCACATTATGAAAAAAAAATACATAAATGCACCTCAAGTCATACTGGATAAAAGCATATGAAAAAAAAAAAAAAACTTTAGATATAGTTCTTGCATTTGCATTATTTATTTCTTGTCTGCTTGTGCTTTGATTTACAACCTTTGAAGACATTTTAAATCATGAGGAACTGAGCAAAGCAAAGCTCTGAATGCCATTCGGGCCAGGTGTCAAAGACATAAAACTCAGTCCGGCATCAAAAGGACATGGGAAAATATGAACCTTTACACATCTGCTGTTGTCTGAACAAATCAAGACATTATTGCTCTGACCAATACTGACAAGAACAGCAAAAACACACCTTTCTCTTGGTTTTTATCTTAGCCTTGTATAATAAACCAGTAAGCCAAGAGAAGACGTGCTACAGTCACTTTATCAAATGTAGAGCAAAAGAACAACCCTGAATCTGGTAAAATTACTGTAACTTTTGCGCTTTTATAAATACTTATATTTGTTTATCACAATTACCAATTATTTTACCAAGTCATATAGTTCATTACCTTACGAACTGGAGCTGTCACTGCCCCCAATAATTTGATGCATCAGAATATATATGATCGTTTTCAAGCACGGCTCATGACATCAGTAATTATAGGATCAAAATAATTTACAGACATGCACCTTGAACTGCACAATCTGCACTTAAACTGAACCACGCAGTCCTGATCTTTAGTAGTGCATCAAGAAGGTTTCAGAGGGAGTGTTACCTTGTCACTTGCCTTTATGTCACTTCAACCCTCTCTCCCAAAATGTCTGGAAACACCTAAGTGAGACGTTAAAGTTTGCGGTTTGTTATGCAGCCAAACCTTGAGGCCAGTATTGACATGTCGTTGGTTGACATTGATGGATGTAGGTGTCGCCGGGACTGACAAGCAGGTCTAAATTACATTACATTAGCTTGTTCCCCTCCAGCCTCTCAAGGCTAACGCTGCCCATCATGGCAATGCGGTGGGCAACTGTGAGATAGAGCGAGAAGGGGGGGGGGGGGGGGCTTACCTACTGCCAAGCTCATGATGCCCAAGTGCCAATCAAGACCACTATAGCACAATAAATCACATATGTATATACGTATTATTTTCAAGCACTTCCAAAAAGTGAATTAGGCTCTAGTGAAACAAGTACTATAATATGATGAAATTTAAGTTATTAAAATGTTAAAGATGTTCTATTTCATTAGAATATATCTTATTTTGAATTGTCATTAAAGGGTTAGTTCATCTAAAAATGAAAGATGTTTTTAATGAAATCAAAAATTCAGACTAAGCTGGTCAATTCATATGGATTAGTTTTTACGATCTTTTTACAGTCCTTTTGAAGAGTCAAAGTGGTAGTTGCATGGACTGTCAATGGAGTGACAGAAATCTCTCAGATTTCATTAAAATTATCTACATTTGTGTTTCAACGATGAACCAAGGTCTTGCAGGTTTGGAACAGCATGAGGGTGAGTAAATTATGAGAGAATTTTCATTTTTAGGTGAACTAACCGTTTAATGGAGAAAGATGCTCTTTGCCGCAAGACAGAGTAGTTAAGTCAGCAGAGGATAACTAACAGTACTATGTAAAATTCTGCAAGAAACGGAAGTTGTGATAGTCTTTTCTTCTCTATTGTGACGCGATCGCGGACAGCAGCGCAAAGTTAATTTGATCTAATAGTTAAGGTTTTTAAAAGGTTTTAGATTTATTCAGCAAATTTGAATCGATAAAACTATTGTCTATATTTTGTGACAAAGATCTAGTTCAGGGTTATTAAAGCATCAGATTTTCAATAACGGAATAATATGTAAAAGTATGGTATTTAGGATAAAAGGCTCCCCTGCTGTCGACGCAAAAGGCACAATAATTAACATGATGATATAAAACTGTCTGACTTTTCCACTTGTTGACATGACATGGTCGGATTAAGGTGGTAAATATCATATATTAAGTTGGGTGTCCACCTTAGAGATAATCACCATATTTATAATAAAAAACATCAGTTAAAAAAATGTATAGTGATCATTGACAGAATAATATATATGTATTTGTTACTACTGTAAAGCTTTAATGAATTATTATGGGATAACATTCAATGCTTTCAGTATCTTTACTTTTTAAAATTATTTTGTTTCTGTATTTTTTAAAATGCACATACGGTATTTTAATGACAGAATATTAATTGACAACAGTTTATTATTTTATTTATCAAAATAAACCGAAAATAGAACAAACTTTGCTAAAGCGATTGTTTTTAACGAGTATTAACTTAGACATTATTAAAAGCATATTATTTTAAAGTATTTGTATCAATACTATCAATGATGGTGCTGATACCTTGTGTGTGGATTTTTAAACTAACAACCCACTTTTATGATTTATTTTCACACAATATCTGTTGTTCCATCAATGTTCAAGAAAAACCCATATCTAAAAACATGTTCTGCAATCATACACTTTGAGAGTAGTGAAAAGCACATGTTTGGGATGTGCCTTTAGTGCCGTTGTAATTTATGATAACAGATTAACTACAAAACAGATACATAATTTCTGTCTTTATCTGCCAACGATTCCTTTAAATAAAATTGCTGATTTTGTAATATGTTCAAATGGGCATACAAATAAATGTACAGCTACACCAGCAAGCAAGCTTCAATCTGAGTGCCAAACGCTGATGTGTCTTGACCTGACTGTTTGCATACACGCGCACATGCCTTTCAAAACTCAGCTGACACATATTGCAAATATCACAATCCATTCAGTCAGTCCACAACCCATGTTGTAAACAATAAGCTTGCACAATATGGCACCCATCACAAAGCATAATTAAGAACGCGTTGAAAACTCTAAATGGAAAATGCTTCACGTTAGTTATAAAACCCAAAGTCTCACAGACTCACAGTCTGATATTAATGATATTTTGCATACACAGACAATATTTGGAGTGCTTGGGAATTTCATGATTCCGTTTTAAACATTAACTGAAATCCAAGCTTTGGTTGTCTAATGATGTCATAAGAAAAGTTATAACTAACCTGTCATACTTGGGATGATTGAAGAAATAATTGGCTTTTATGGTCAATCCAAGGAGGAAGTAGCCTGGCTCCGCCCTCCTACGTACTTCCGCTAAATTTTCATTTTCCTTCAGTACTAGGTATGGGATTGTGCTGTAGTCTTTGGTTTTCTCCGATCAATTTTTTACCGGGCCAATCAGCGAACAGAGGGAGTGGCTGAGAACGATGACGTTGATCTCGTGCGTTATTTTAAGTTGTAGTTTAGTAATGGCAGTGGAGAAAGATCCGAGCGAAGCCATTCGGTCCGTTGTGGCAACTCTGCCGAATATCAAGAAGTTAAAGCCGGAGCAAGAACAATCTTTGCTTAGTTTTGTTGGTGGCCATGATGTTGTGGCCCTCCTCCCCACAGAGTTCGGGAAAAGTTTGAATTTCCAGCTCGCTCCGTTAGTGGTGAATGAGTTGGCTAAGGCGAACGCTAGGCATACGTCACGACCAGACGTTAGCGATTGGTTATGGCAGATCCAGAGTGACTTCAATAGAGTACCCGCCTCCAAGGAAGTTAACGCTTGTCAATGGAGCAGTGCCAGACTCTATGTACAAATGAAATTTACGAGAGTCTGGCTGGACCAGGCTAAGGAAGAAGGCCTGTTTGAGGTGTTTGGTTGGTTAGCATGGTTAGTTGATTTGGCTAGTTTGCCCCCGGTGGTAGATGCCATAACTGCATTCTGAATATGTAACTTTTTTATATGTATGTATTTCCCATTTTATTAATTGTGCATTGCAGAGAAAGAACAGGAAATGTAGATAAGGGAAATTACACATGCTGTTCATTATTTATTCATGTTTATTCAAACCATTAATTTTCACTATATATATATATATATATATATATATATATATATATATATATATATATATATATATATATATATATATATATATATACAGGTCCTTCTAAAAAAATTAGCATATTGTGATAAAGTTCATTATTTTCCATAATGTAATGATAAAAATTAAACTTTCATATATTTTAGATTCATTGCACACCAACTGAAATATTTCAGGTCTTTTATTGTTTTAATACTGATGATTTTGGCATACAGCTCATAAAAACCCAAAATCCCTGTCTCAAAAAATTAGCATATCATGAAAAGGGTCTCTAAACGAGCTATTAACCTAATAATCTGAATCAACTAATTAACTCTAAACACCTGCAAAAGATTCCTGAGGCTTTTAAAAACTCCTAGCCTGTTTCATTACTCAAAACCGCAATCATGGGTAAGACTGCCGCCCTGACTGCTGTCCAGAAGGCCATCATTGACACCCTCAAGCAAGAGGGTAAGACACAGAAAGAAATTTCTGAAACAAATAGGCTGTTCCCAGAGTGCTGTATCAAGGCACCTCAGTGGAAAGTCTGTGGGAAGGAAAAAGTGTGGCAAAAAACGCTGCACAACGAGAAGAGGTGACCGGACCCTGAGGAAAATTGTGGAGAAGGACCGATTCCAGACCTTGGGGGACCTGCGGAAGCAGTGGACTGAGTCTGGAGTAGAAACATCCAGAGCCACCGTGCACAGCCGTGTGCAGGAAATGGGCTACAGGTGCCGCTTTCCCCAGGTCAAGCCACTTTTGAACCAGAAACAGCGGCAGAAGCGCCTGCCAGCACTGGACTGTTGCTCAGTTTTGCATGTCATTCGGAAATCAAGGTGCCAGAGTCTGGAGGAAGCCTGGGGAGAAGGAAATGCCAAAATGCCTGAAGTCCAGTGTCAAGTACCCACAGTCAGTGATGGTCTGGGGTGCCATGTCAGCTGCTGGTGTTGGTCCACTGTGTTTTATCAAGGGCAGGGTCAATGCAGCTAGCTATCAGGAGATTTTGGAGCACTTCATGCTTCCATCTGCTGAAAAGCTTTATGGAGATGAAGATTCATTTTTCAGCACGACCTGGCACCTGCTCACAGTGCCAAAACCACTGGTAAATGGTTTACTGACCATGGTATTACTGTGCTCAATTGGCCTGCCAACTCTCCTGACCTGAACCCCATAGAGAATCTGTGGGATATTGAGAAGAGAAAGTTGAGAGACGCAAGACCCAACACTCTGGATGAGCTTAAGGCCGCTATCGAAGCATCCTGGGCCTCCATAACACCTCAGCAGTGCCACAGGCTGATTGCCTCCATGCCACGCCGCATTGAAGCAGTCATTTCTGCAAAAGGATTCCCGACCATATACTGCATAACTGAACATAATTATTTGAAGGTTGACTTTTTTTTTGTATTAAAAACACTTCTTTTATTGGTCGGATGAAATATGCTAATTTTTTGAGACAGGAATTTGGGGTTTTCATGAGCTGTATGCCAAAATCATCAGTATTAAAACAATAAAAGACCTGAAATATTTCAGTTGGTGTGCAATGAATCTAAAATATATGAAAGTTTAATTTTTATCATTACATTATGGAAAATAATGAACTTTATCAGAATATGCAAATTTTTTGAGAAGGACCTGTATATATATATATATATATATATATATATATATATATATATATATATATATATATATATATATTTATAGTTTCAAAGCAGCTTTACAGTTTCTACATTACAATTAAGAGTGATTTGTTATCAGAGGTGACTGTGTCCAAGTCATGTCCATATTTCAGAAACTTACAGATCGACGATAATACAAATCACACAGTTATAGCTAACATGGATTAATTTTAGGCAGAATCAATGAGCTCATTAAAAGTAATTATTACAATTTGTGAACATAATGATTATAAAATATAGAACATTTGGCAGTGGTGCATGTTGATTCAGAGTTGGCGTCATCTGAAGGCATCTCTTCAGAGGTGTTGGGGCATCTGAAATCTTCGTAAGAGGATCCAAACTGGAACTGACATACTCTGTAGTTACCTTGGTATAGGCATCTCGAGATAAAACAGAAAAGCAAATGGAAAACCTGCTAATCATAACATTTCAAGTAAAGATAATCATGTGCATTTGATCTGATGTAACTGGAGTACAGGGTTATGACATGTATTATGTGAATGCTTGGCTAAAGAGATGTGTCTTTAATGTAGATTTAAAGTGGGACAGTCTCTCTGAGCCCCGAACATCATCAGGAATGGTATTCCAGAGTTTAGGAGCCAAATGTGCAACTCTCTCCTTCCATTAGATAGACATATACTACCAAAAGCCCAGAGCTGTGTGACCTTAAAGAGTGTGATGAACAGTTGGGTGAAAGAATATTGGTCAAGAGATAAGCCATTTAGAGACTTATAGGTCAGTAGCAATACTTTGAAATCAATACAGAACTCAACCAGTGTAGGGATGAAAATGGTGTTATATGATCATATTTTCTTGACCTGGTGCATTTTTGACTAATTAGAGCTTGCTTATTGAGGACGCAGGACTACCACCATGTAGTGCATTACAGTAATTCAGTCTAGAGGTCATGCATGCATGAAGTTTTCTGCATCCGACCACAGCTCAATGTGTTGAAGCATGTTTGCTATGGCCTGCTGAGCACCTTTAATTCTTACTGTATAAGCATTTTTAGACTAGAAGTCTGAAAACTAATCTGTTCTTCACTCTACAAAGAATTCTCTTTGGGTATCAGGAGGTATGCAGTTCAAACAGCCTGATTGAATTTGATCTGTGATTGTTCATGCTTAAATGTGTGTAAGATGGCTTTCCATTACCAAATGGGAAACTCATCCATTCTCGCTCTAACATCCATTTTTCTTTTTGCGTCCCACTTCACCTTCTCCTTGTGTTCATTTAAATAGTGATGTTACCATCAGGAATCATTTGAGGTGATTAATAACTCGCTAACTCAAATTCAGCATCCATGAAATGACACGGTGACCTTGGATTTACCCATACACTCGAGACTGACTGCAAAGTGTCTGCTAATTGAATGTTGGACGTGAGAGAAAGAAAGGCTAAAATATTGAAAGACAGACAGAAAGAGAGACAGGCACAAGTTGTAAACCTCCTGGTGAATGAAGCCATCATCCTGCCAGCACTGACAACCCTCACAGAGCTGATGGGTCTTGAACACGGCAAACCAAACCAGAGAGGGAGGGAATGCACACAGACACTCTGTATAAACTGAGAAGACACTTGTTTAATTATGGGCCACTGCATCAATTATTTGCCATACAAAGGATTCACAGTCAACCCTCAATTGCTGCGGGTGCAGACAGACTCTGTCACATTCCAATGATGCTGGGGCAGAAAAACATAGTAGGTTCATTGATTTTTATGCAGCTCTATTATGTACGGCTCCTGACATGCCTGTACTGTCTTTCACAGACATAGTGTTATTGGCGAATCTCAGAATGTTCCAGAGTAAAAAATTGGCCACTGATTGGCCAGATGTGAGTCACATGACTCCCAGAAACCCTTCACTTTAATTTTTATATAGCAGAAGTACAAAAAATATGCATTTAATCTAAAGTCATATATGTTGAATATATATATATATATATATATATATATATATATACATATATATATATATATATATATATATATATATATATACATATATATATATATATATACATACATACATATATATATATATATATATATATACATACATATATATATATATATATATATATATATATATATATATATATATATATACAATCACATAAAGGATTATTAGGAACACCATACTAATACTGTGTTTGACCCCCTTTCGCCTTCAGAACTGCCTTAATTCTACGTGGCATTGATTCAACAAGGTGCTGAAAGCATTCTTTAGAAATTTTGGCCCATATTGATAGGATAGCATCTTGAAGTTGATGGAGATTTGTGGGATGCACATCCAGGGCACGAAGCTCCCGTTCCACCACATCCCAAAGATGTTCTATTGGGTTGAGATCTGGTGACTGTGGGGGCCATTTAAGTACAGTGAACTCATTGTCATGTTCAAGAAACCAATTTGAAATGATTCGAGCTTTGTGCATTATCCTGCTGGAAGTAGCCATCAGAGGATGGGTACATGGTGGCCATAAAGGGATGGACATGGTCAGAAACAATGCTCAGGTAGGCCGTGGCATTTAAACGATGCTCAATTGGCACTAAGGGGCCTAAAGTGTTCCAAGAAAACATCCACCACACCATTACACCACTACCACCAGCCTGCACAGTGGTAACAAGGCATGATGGATCCATGTTCTCATTCTGTTTACGCCAAATTCTGACTCTACCATCTGAATGTCTCAACAGAAATTGAGACTCATCAGTAGCCCATTGAGACTCTCCAAGGCAACATTTTTCCAGTCTTTAACTGTCAAATTTTGGTGAGCTCTTACAAATGCTTTGCTGCATACCTCGGTTGTAACGAGTGGTTATTTCAGTCAAAGTTGCTCTTCTATCAGCTTGAATCAGTCGGCCCATTCTCCTCTGACCTCTAGCATCAACAAGGCATTTTCGCCCACAGGACTGCCGCATACTGGATGTTTTTCCCTTTTCACACCATTCTTTGTAAAACCTAGAAATAGTTGTGCGTGAAAATCCCAGTAACTGAGCAGATTGTTAAATACTCAGACTGGCCCGTCTGGCACCAACAACCATGCCACGCTCAAAATTGCTTAAATCACCTTTCTTTCCCATTCTGACATTCAGTTTGGAGTTCAGGAGATTGTCTTGACCAGGACCACACCCCTAAATGCATTGAAGCAACTGCCATGTGATTGGTTGATTAGATAATTGCATTAATGAGAAATTGAACAGGTGTTCCTAATAATCCTTTAGGTGAGTGTATATACACACAAACATACTATAGTTTTATTTTATTTTTTACCCTTAATGTCTAATATCTATTGATAACTACTATACTTTTCCTTTTTAATACTTACAGTCAACATAAAATCCAACTCTCTACCCATTTTACTACCATAATGTGACAGTCCTTCTGTAGTGTTACAAATTTATTAAAATGTTTAATTTAGGTTCCAATACAATATTATATAAACTGAGAAAGTTTATTAGTGTGAATTTTGTACCTATTGTAAATGATGTCACAAACCTGCCTGTTCCTGTCTGTCCATAGCTCTCTACTGTAAGTTAAATTGATCAGAGCATTGAGACTATCACCTTTTGTCTTTATGCACTGCCTGGCCATTAACCCTCTTGGGACGGATTGGGCGGTACCGCCCAAAATGACATACTTTTACAAATGTGTAATTATCTTAAAAACTATTAATGATAGAGAGGTGCGGTGCTTTTTTGCCGTGCTTTTTTGCCTTCTTCCTCAGATTCCGCTGAAAACAGTGATAACAAACTTACCCAACTTGTATACACACTTCCTTGTTGCGCAATACCACTACGTCAAAGGCCAATTAAATCATTGTTGCTTGGCAAATTCACGAGCAACAACCAATGGAAAAATTGCCAATGGAGGAATATTTTTCATACCCAATCAGAGGAAGGTTACCATGACGTATTCTACCAAATCGGAGGACTCTATAGCCTTGCAAGGGGTGGTACTATTACACAAACAGCATTGAGTGGCAGAGACGACAGAAAGCGAACGGACGCATCAAGTATAAACAAGGCTTTACGGAGCGAGAGCGCACAGAGATATGAGAGAGAGACAGAGCAATTATAATATATATATATATATATATATATATATACAATAATAGCATTATTTATTGTTTTAGCACTTTTATGATGGCAAGCAGTAAACGATTTATGGTGGAACAAGCTCTGGAACAATTACTGGAGAGTGACGAGGAGAAAGCATTGCTTAGAAAATTCTAAGCATTCCTAAGAAAAACGCCTGGGACTATTTGTAAATAAAGTTAAAATTTTCGTTGTTCTTTACACATTTTATTTAACAATTACACATGTATGTCAAGCAAAGGCTTTGACAAATATATTTTTTGTTCAAAAACTGTTCACTAATTGTTGTGTGATGTGTGATTTTCAGAAATAAATGCCAAAAATCGAATTTCCGTTTTTGAAATTCTCTAGTTTAATGTACATTTTCACTCATACTTCCCTTATAAACATATTACATGCTTATGTTAGCTTAGGGTCTTCTGAATCCATAGATACCAAACACATAGTGTTCAATCTCCATTACATATAGTTTATAAGCCCAAATGTAAAAATAGAGAAAAGGGACCAAAAAGAGCTTTGTCCCCAAGGGTTAAGCTCTATGATAATGTGAAGGTATGGGTGATGCAATCAGGCTGATTGGATTACCATCTATACATGACACTATTATGCTGATTGGATGAGGGCCGGTAACGGGCTGACTTCTGTACTACATTTACATGCTTTGTTCACCTCTATGTAACTCCTCCCCCTTTACTGTTATAAACACTGTGTTTTTAGCTATTGAGTTAGACTTGGTGACTACAGCGATGCCACAGCAATAACGAACTCTGCTTAAAAGATACCCCCAAGTCTCCTGGTCTTCGCTTCTGAGTTTTCTACACTTAAGAAGAAAAAGAATCCAAGAATTCAACAACTTTAAACACACTGCAAGACTTGATTCATAATACAATATGAATAAAAAAAAAATATGAATACATAAAAGACAAAACATTTACATATTGAGGTAATTAGAGACACTGCTGTTCAAACGTTTGGAGTTGGTAAGATATTTTTGAATTGAGTCACTTATGCTCATCTTGACTACATTTATTTAATAAAAAAAAATTCATGAAAACTGTTATATTGTTAAATATTATTCCAGTTTAAAATAACTGTTTTCTCTTTAAAAAATAAAGTAATTAAAATGTCATTTATTCCTGTGGTGCATTACTCCAGTACTCTCTTTTCTTCAGAAATTATTCTAATAAGCTGATTCTTGCAGTGGCACCATCACATCTGGCTATAACATGTCATATAGCCTATAACGCACTTTAACATGTTTATTTTTTAAACATTTTGGGAGTAGGAAAATGTACATATGTGGTTTCAACAACCAGATGCATTTACACTTCCATTTACACTTTGCATTAACAGACCACCTCCTGAAGTAGTTTGAGTGATCGGTTTCAAATACATCTCGATTGTGTTTCTGAGGGCATTTACACGCATGACGTGACCAGGTATAAAAAGCCCCTTACTGACCCCAACTTTTATATCTGATATATTTATCATACTGTTTTTCTTTTTTCCTCTTTAAACAGTACACAGCACACACACTCTCTCTCTCCGCCACAAATGTCCACTAATGCTTCATCACCGCTGTCTGTATAGTGAACAGCAATTTGGTCTCTCTCTCTCTCTCTCTCTCTCTCTCTCTCTCTCTCTCTCTCTCTCTCTCTCTCTCGTTACTTACAGGAGAGTAATTGTTGCCATGTTAATATTTCTGTCTGACATTGACACGACAGGGCATGGCTGGGAGCAGGACAGTGAATATCAAAAGAATTCAGTACACAAAGGTATCAGTCATCCTGTGCAATACATCACTCGCTTCAGACCGGAGAAAGTTTCTATTCACACATACATATCCTCTGTGCAGTTTATCTGCTGACGGCCTGTCAGTAACTCAATATCCTTCTGGCTCGGACAGAAATTACAGTGGGGTCAAAATATACATACACTATCATTCAAAAGTTTGAGGCCTGAATTTATTTTTATTTTTTTTACGTTTTTGAAGGACTTCTCATGTTCACCGAGGCTGTATTTATCTGTTTAAATACAGTAAAAAAAACAAAAAAAAACACCAATATTGTAATTTTACTGTCAGTCCTGTGACGGTAAAGCTGGATTTTCAGCATCATTACTCCAGTCTTCAGTGTTACGGGATCCGTCAGAAATCATTCTAATATGCTGATGTGCCTCAAGCATTTCTTGAAAACTGCTTCATATTTTTGATTCTTTGATGAAATGAAAGTTCAAAGGAACAGCATTTATTTGAAATGGAAATATTTTGGAACATTATGTCTACTGTAACTTTTGACCACTTAAATGTATTCTTGCTGAATAAAAGTACTTATTTATTTTAAAGAATCTTACTGACCCCAAACTTTTGAATGGTAGTGTAAAGGTGAAGCATGAAATTACCACTCATACACTGACTATTGATCGGATGATTGATTGATTGTGTGCATGTCTTGAAACATTATTTGCATTCAAGACAATGCTCTGCTTCAAACAGTTCGAGCTATGGGCTCCATACGCTTTTTCTCTGCTTTACAAAGGAAACCCCCATAGAGTTATTTAAATCACATGTTTTGCTGTTAGCTAGAGCTAAAGATGTAATTTGGGATTCCAGTCATGCCATGGGTTTCCTTCACCATATATGATAATGTGAATATATGCATACTTACTAGTCACAGTGAAAAAAAAAGAGAAAAAGATAGATGGTGTAGGTTATCTGGCTAAATCATGGGTCGTTCATTGGAACACATACAAATGCACATTCCTTCAGAAATCACAAAGCGTTTAGCCTCTGAACTAATGGAGGCAGATTATGCATTAGGCTCGGCCAGTCTGCAATAGACGATTCGGGTGACAATTTGATGGCACCCAGAGCTTTAACAGACAACAATACACGAGCTTCACACAGATGTGTTATCACCCAACTACCCCTACTAGATTTAACATGTATGATTATCTGGGTCAAACCGTATGAATAATTTTTGATTGTGAAATTACTAATTTTAAAATACATATCCCCAAAGCCTGACCCAGGTTCCTTACAATGGTGAAAGAAAAAGAAAGAACTGAGCTCAAAAACAGCAGATGATGCAAATCACTTAAAGTAACAAGAGGCTGAAGTAATAACCATTAGTGCAAAACCCTTCTGTTTCCATTACATGTAATGGGGAGACACTAATTCCAAAATCTAGTGAGCTGCCTACCAAGATACCATTTTAAGACATTGTAAAAATAGTCATTGTACATTTAAAAGTGTCGTTTTTTTCTGTAATAATATTTCTCAGGCAACGCAACATAATTATGCAGAATTTAATGCATTTTTCAGAGTGAAGCCAGTCCCAGAATTCACTGCAATAAGCTCAACAACAAAACATCGTCCAATATAGCAGACAAATTTAGAGACACGTCAATTATACACATAATTAATTTTATCTTGAGAAAAATGGTTATATAATGAAGGAAGCTGCATTTGAAAACAAGGAAACCTCTATGAAAACTATCCATTCACATAGACCATTCAATGTCTTTGTTACTGATTGTACTGCACAAAAAAAAATAAAAAAAAATAAGTAAAAATTACTTAATTTTTCTTTAATTAAGTTAAACTGTATGATTTACTTAGAACATCTAAGTAAATACTATAATATATATATAGATAGATAGATAGATAGATAGATAGATAGATAGATAGATAGATAGGTGTGTGTGTGTGTGTGTGTGTGTGTGTGTGTGTGTACACAACATATATACATAATAGAAGTAATGTGTTACTCACCTGAACACAGAGTTCTCAATACCTGGTACACAATACACAATAACATTCGGTGGATTATTTTTGAGAATGAATGTGTCATTTTAAGTAAAAAAAAAAAAAAAAAAAACTTCATACATCACAAAATAGCAATCTACTAAACCTAAAAAAACAATAAAAAAAAACAATGATAAAACAATGTATTTAGAGATGGAAAACAGTGAAAAATGCAACCCAATTCTTCATGCCCCAGTGCATGATGGGAACTCTAGTTTCAAAAAGTTCTGTAGGTTTTACTTAATTTTATAACATTGATATGCATGGTTTAATTTCTACAAGCTTTTCTTTTCACCACAGAATCATTTGTATCAGTGTGTTGTTTAACAACAAACCGATTGTTCAGCAGATGTAAAGTCTTTCCAAAAAAAAAAAAAAAAAACTTTCAGTAGACAAAAACATACAATAGTTTTAAAAGTAGTGAGTTGGAAAATGACGTGATCTAGAACCTTCTTACTGTATGACTATCCCTCACATCCTCGTCTTAATCTGCGTTAAATTCAATATGGCGTTGTAAGGGCTATTCACACTGCACCGACAGACGCAGAACAATGCCGACAGTCACCAGATTACAGCACGTCACTTCTCAGACATTATAAATCTGATTCAGCATGTTCAATTGGTGAAAACAAACTCCGACAGACGCCAATAGACCCCAACGGGTAACACACTGATCCAACAAAAGCTGATCTGTTGCCGTCTGTTGGTGCAGTGTGAATTAGCCTTAACCCAAACATCTATTGCTAAGAACCCAAGTTATTAGAAAATTGCATCATTAACAGCATGCTAATGATAAACATGACCAATTGAGATTTGTGTCTCTTGTGAGTGTAAATAAAGTGCTATTAGAGTTGCTGCCTATGTAAAGCATTCCAAATCAATCACTTACAAGATTGTATTATAGTTATACTGTTTTATAAAGCTATACAGCTTGCTAGGCTTTGGAATAGAATAACTGAGGTCAACAACAGCTGTGATTTTCCTTTTCCCAGCCTATTTTTTTCTGCCTGGAGGACACAGCGTGAACTTACAGGCTAGCTCATGCCTCTTGAATATGTAACACTGGCAACAACAAATTAACATTTCTGGCAGGAAAAAAGCAGCTCCGCAGAAGTGGTTTCACAGAGCTGTTTGAGAGCAGCGAGTGAGCAGCGGCTCGCAAGAGCCAACAATAACACTGTAAACATTTCGGTACAGATGCTAATCTGTGTTTTCCGCATTAAGTTTTATTGTGAGAGCCGTGTCGATTCCATCTGCGTACACACACAGAGAAAGTTCACAGTGTTTTTACAAGTTTTTTACTTCTATTGTCAAGTTTTTATCTTTATGTTTTTTTTTAAAGTTTACCTCACCGATTCGGATACTCAGAGGGCACTGATGTCGTTACGAACCTTCGTCAACGAAGTTAACCGTATCCACGGCAACCTGCTCTCCAAAGCGTGTGAAAGGTCTTTAAGGTCTCTGCAAATGGATTCAGAGGAGGCACAGAGTGAAGACTATCTACCCACCTGTTGTTTGAACCTCTACAGAGATGGAAAAAAACAAAGAGAGCGCATGCGAGAGAGTTTCTTAGGTCACAGGAATGATCTCCCTCCCCGTGGAGATCAAGATTGCGCTGTTAGTGACAGACAGGTTTTACAGCCTAGTGTGAAAAATCAATGCTATAGAATCCTCACAACAGGTGTATACTGGGCCCCCACAGATTCAGTGAGGAGAAACACAATTACCTCTCAGTAATGGCAGACCGAAGAGAGATAAAGCCAGCATGCATGGCCCGGAGGAGGTTGTCCCGTCACAGGCACGTGTTGTGGTTATATTGGGGTCTAAAACTGAAAGTGCTCCTCTGATTCCCAGAAAATAGCTCCGATGACCCCTCAAAGCAAAACTATCATTAAGTAAATCCATAATCTCCACGGCTATGTGCCTCAGATAAGTGAGAAAAGCCCAGAAGGTGAGGTCGGATATGTTGTTATGTAAGGTGATATGTTGTTGACATGGTATTAGGTCATGGCCTATAAGTGGTTTTGCTCAGATTGTACATTTTAAACACCAAAGGGTTTAGCATTTCATTTAACATAACACCTAAAACATCATGAACATGCTAACCATAAAGTCAATGATACCCTACTCTTTTTTTCAATTTGGAAATAGAATGTAAATAAAATTTTAGCTTACAGGTCAAAAGGGGTCAGTAATATCTAAAAAAAAAAAAAAAAAAAATTTGGGTTTCCACAAAAATATAAAGCTGTTTTCAACACTGATAACATGCTGAAAGTTCAGCTTTGCTATCTGTAACGCTGGCACAGACATAGAGAAATCCAGTTGCAGCTTTATTGAGGATGGTCAAAACAGGCAGGGTCAAACAGTGGCAAAAAGAACAGAGAAGGCAAGGCTGAGACAAACCAGGTAGATAGGCAAAGGGTCGAGGCAGGCAGAGATAATCAGAGTCCAGTAAACAGTCCAGGGTCAGGACAGGCAGAGAAGGGTCAGCAACGATAAACAGTCCACAGGCCAAACACAGGAATCAAACTCGGGAAGGAAACGCTAGGAATAGAAAGCCAGGGCAATGCAATACTTCGCAGAGAAGTGGTGTGTGGAAGTGGCTTTTATGTGTGTGTAAATGAAGCGCAGGTGTGTGCAATCAGTGCCGTGCAGGTCTATGGTGTATTCAGTCCAGGGAGGTGTATGATGGGAATTGTAGTCCTTGATAATCCAGGGAGTGCGTGGCTTATCGTGACAGAGCCCCCCCCCCCCCCCCCCCCCCCCTTTAAGAGTGGCTTCCAGACACTCAAAACAAAAAACACAAAAGTTCAGGAGGGTGGTGAAGAGGTGGTCTTGGAGGAGGGATGGAGGGCCAGGTCCGTGCAGTGGAACTAGAACAGGGCATTGTAATGGTAGACCTGGGTCGTGGAGCATGGGCGGACCTGGGTCGTGGAGCGTAGGCAGACCAGGTTGTGCTGGTGACCAGGGCGGAGCAGGCTGTGCAGGTGACCAGGGCGGAGAAGACCCTTCAGGCAGCCAGGGCGGACCAGATAGTTGGGGCGGCCACGGCGATGAAGACGCCTCGGGCGGCCAAGGCGGTGAAGACGCCTCGGGCGGCCACAGTGGTGAAGACCCCCGCGGGCGACCACGGCAGAGAAGACGCCTCGGTCGGCGAAGACCCCTCGGGCGGCCACGGCGGTGAAGACCATGGCGGCTCAGGAACAGGAACAGACACCGGCTCAGGAACAAGAACAGACAGAGGCTCGGGAACAGGAACCGACTAAGGAACAGGAACACACATAGGAAGAGACACTGGCTCGGCCACCTTGTCCGGAGACACTGGCTCAGCCATCTTGTCCGGAGACACTGGCTCGGCAAAAGTGACGTGACCAGTCTCTGAATTGGCAGAAGTGACGTGAACAGTCTCTGGATCGGCAGAAGTGACTTGAACAGACACTGGGTCGGCAGAGGTGATGGGAACGGTCTCTGGGTCGGCAGAGGTGACAAGAACAGTCTATGGGTCGGCAGACGTGACGTGAACGGTCTCTGGATCGGCAGACGTGCTGTGTCTCCTCCAGGCATGCAGTACCGCCACTGCATAAAAGAGGAAGACCGATCTCTTGGCCGTGGCAGGACTGATGATGGGCTGCTCGGGCACGGCCTCCGGGATGGCAGCGGGCTGCTCGGGCACGGCCTCCGGGAAGACCGCAGGCTGCACAGGGACCACCAGACTCGGGACCAACGGGACAGTCACGGAGCTTGTCCGGAGACACTGGCCCGGCCACCTTGTTCGGAGACACTGGCCCGGCCATCTTGTCCGGAGACACTGGCCCGGCCACCTTGTCCGGAGACACTGGCCCGGCCACCTTGTCCGGAGACACTGGCCCGGCCACCTTGTCCGGAGACACTGGCCCGGCCACCTTGTCCGGAGACACTGGCCCGGCCACCTTGTCCGGAGACACTGGCCCGGCCACCTTGTCCGGAGACACTGGCTCGGCCACCTTGTCCGGAGACACTGGATCGGCCACCTTGTCCGGAGACACTGGCTCGGCAGAAGTGACGTGACCAGTCTGTGAATTGGCAGAAGTGACGTGAACAGTCTCTGGATCTGCAGAAGTGACGTGAACAGACACTGGCTCTGCAGAAGTGACTTGAACAGACACTGGGTCGGCAGAGGTGATGGGAACAGTCTCTGGGTCGGCAGAGGTGACAAGAACAGTCTCTGGGTTAGCAGACGTGACGTGAACGGTCTCTGGATCGGCAGACGTTCTGTGTCTCCTCCACGCATGCAGTACCGCCACTGCATTAAAGAGAAAGACCGATCTCTTGGCCGTGGCAGGACTGATGATGGGCTGCTCGGGCACGGCCTCCAGGATGGCAGCGGGCTGCTTGGGCACGGCCTCCGCGAAGACCGCAGGCTGCACGGGGACCACCAGACTCGGGACCAACGGGACAGTCGCGGAGCTTGTCCGGAGACACTGGCCCGGCCACCTTGTCCGGAGACACTGGCCCGGCCACCTTGTCCGGAGATACTGGCCCGGCCACCTTGTCCGGAGACACTGGCCCGGCCACCTTGTCCGGAGACACTGGCCCGGCCACCTTGTCCGGAGACACTGGCTCGGCCACCTTGTCCGGAGACACTGGATCGGCCACCTTGTCCGGAGACACTGGCTCGGCAGAAGTGACGTGACCAGTCTGTGAATTGGCAGAAGTGACGTGAACAGTCTCTGGATCTGCAGAAGTGACGTGAACAGACACTGGCTCTGCAGAAGTGACTTGAACAGACACTGGGTCGGCAGAGGTGATGGGAACAGTCTCTGGGTCGGCAGAGGTGACAAGAACAGTCTCTGGGTTAGCAGACGTGACGTGAACGGTCTCTGGATCGGCAGACGTGCTGTGTCTCCTCCACGCATGCAGTACCGCCACTGCATTAAAGAGAAAGACCGATCTCTTGGCCGTGGCAGGACTGATGATGGGCTGCTCGGGCACGGCCTCCAGGATGGCAGCGGGCTGCTTGGGCACGGCCTCCGCGAAGACCGCAGGCTGCACGGGGACCACCAGACTCGGGACCAACGGGACAGTCGCGGAGCTTGTCCGGAGACACTGGCCCGGCCACCTTGTCCGGAGACACTGGCCCGGCCACCTTGTCCGGAGATACTGGCCCGGCCACCTTGTCCGGAGACACTGGCCCGGCCACCTTGTCCGGAGACACTGGCCCGGCCACCTTGTCCGGAGACACTGGCTCGGCAGAAGGACGTGACCAGTCTCTGAATTTGCCTGAAGTGAGGTGAACAGTCTCTGGATCGGCAGAAGTGACGTGAACAGACACTGGCTCTGCAGAAGTGACTTGAACAGACACTGGGTCGGCAGAGGTGACTGGAACAGTCTCTGGGTCGGCAGAGGTGACAAGAACAGTCTCTGGATCGGCAGACGTGCTGTGTCTCCTCCACGCATGCAGTACCGCCACTGCATAAAAGAGGAACACTGATCTCTTGGCCGTGGCAGGACTGATGATGGGCTGCTCGGGCACGGCCTCCGGGATGGGGAAGACCGCAGGCTGCACGGGGATCACCAGACTCGGGACCACCGGGACAGTCATGGAGGAAGTCCTTCTCCTCCTCCGTCTCCGAGAGGGCGCTGGCCTGGACGGGACCAACGGTGAAGGCTCTGGACTGGACGGGACCAGCGGTGAGGGACCACATCTCTGCTGAGACGTGGCGAAGCTCTGGAAGCTCTGCTGAGACGTGGCGAGGCTCTGGAAGCTCTGCTGAGACGTGGCGAGGCTCTGGCTGGACAGGCTCTGGGAGATGGGACCCTGGAACGATGGTCTTCTTGGCCCTTCGCACTGACCTCAGCAGGGGCTGTGCTACGGCGGACATCAGTCCTGGACGCCCATAGACCGAAGCCATGGCTATCTTGATGGTTGAAGTGACGAGAAGATTCTCAGGCCGTGCAGTCGTGATAACATCCTCCTTCACCTTCCCTACAGTGAAGGGGGATCCACAAAACTCCAGGACATAGTCAATATACTGTGTCAGGGTCCAGCTGGGGTCTTCCTCTGGTAAATTTAAGCTAATGTCCTGGTCTAGTCCACTCCAGAAACAGTCCTTTATCATAGCCTTATCACCAGGAATGAGGTGACTATAAAAAAGAAACTCCTCCACATAATCCTCAATAGTGCGATAAAATTGAAAAATAGAACACAGTTTACTCAGCGGGGTATGGATGGTACCTGTTTGATCCACATTGGTTAGTTGTGCTGCTGGATTCATTTTTGGCAAAGTATTCTGTAACGCTGGCGCAGACGCAGAGAAATCCAGTTGCAGCTTTATTGAGGATGGTCAAAACAGGCAGGATCAAACAGTGGCAAAAAGAACAGAGAAGGCAAGGCTGAGACAAACCAGGTAGATAGGCAAAGGGTCGAGGCAGGCAGAGATGATCAGAGTCCAGTAAACAGTCCAGGGTCAGGGCAGGTTGAGAAGGGTCAGCAACGATAAACAGTCCACAGGTAAAACACAGGAATCAAACTCGGGAAGGAAACGCTAGGAATAGAAAGACAGGGCAATGCAATACTTCGCAGAGAATTGGTGTGTGTAGTGGGTTTTATGTGTGTGTAAATGAAGCGCAGGTGTGTGCAAACAGTGCGGTGCAGGTGTATGGTGTTTGGTGTAATCAGTCCAGGGAGGTGTATGATGGGAATTGTAGTCCGTGATAATCCAGGGAGTGCGTGGCTAATCGTGACACCATCACACAAATATATTACATTTTAAAATATTACAATATTTACGGCATTTTTTATCAAATAAATGCAGCCCTGGTGAGCACAAGAAATTTCTTTTAAAAACATTTAAAAATTGTACTAACCCCATACTACTGAACATTGGTGTCCGATGGACAACATTAAAACCAATGTGTGTGTGTTTTTTTTTTTAAGAAAATGTATTATGTAAAATTAAAAAGTTATGATGTACAGGTATAGTGAATATATTAATAATAGGCCAACTAAATTGACATTGATCATGTGCTTTACGTAAATAATAAGAAGATGCAATAGCGAGTGAAAACTAGATTTATTGAAAGTCCAGGCAGAATAGTCATGGAGTGATGATGAGATAATGTCCGGTATAAAGTCCTTGGTAGCACAGGGACACTGAGGGACAACCTAGTCTGACGATGGTGAAGAGATGTATCTAGAAAAGCCGGGAGGACTGTCCAAACTGCGCCAAACAGGAAACTCGACCAAAACAGGAAACTTGAAGGCAAACAGGATACAAACACACACAAGGAAGATCAACAACTATCTGACAAAGACGAGACGAAAACAGTGAGACTAAATAGTGATCGCTGATCAGCAGCAGCTGCTACCTGATCAGCGGTAACGATCACAGGATCACCGTGACAATGTGACTCTTTGTACAGACTGTCAGATATCCTTGCATTCATTGAAGCACAAGATGCTCTTTTGATCATCTCAAATTATACTGGAGAACATAGTTAATTTCAGCTCAAGTGCTGCTGTCATTAAAGCAAAACCAAACAAAATATTGAAATTCATGTAAATGTTACAATTAAACTTGTCACGTGTTATTTGTAATAGAAAATTTTGTATTAAATGACAATAAAAATTTCAACTAGAAGGATTTTCACGTGTAATCTCAGACTTTTGGACCCCTCTGCATGTATTTTTTAAAACTTTCTAAAACTCAGTATATTAGACTCTGCCACCTGGGATCAAACACAGGACCTTTGCGTCAGTAGGAATCTTCACTATAAGGCCATTATTGGCTTCATGCAAATCTTGGGTCTTTGTTCAGTAAATCTGAGAATACAGACACAAGTGCCAGAGATACACAGAGGAACATATGACTGCAATAAAGACTTCATGCGTCTGACATTCAATCTACAACATGAATGTCACTACATTACAGAGGAGATTATGAGCTTATCGGCTTTTTGTGAATCAAAACTCTAACTACTAAACTAATTATAGCAATGCAGTAAGTTGCATTGGCTATACATATAATCAAGTTGTTTTCCTTGCCTCTGGTAAATTTAACACGCTTTATTATTATTTATCTCTAATATACTGACACTACTGACAGCAGACATCAGAAAACCATCTGATAGATACATAAACATGTTTATTTGTGAATATGAGAGTGTGAATACTGGGTAACACAGAGTGTTATGACTTGTGCATCATGCCCAGTCTCCTGTGGATTTAACCCACACAGAACATGACAGTCTGAATGTAATAAGAGATGGAAAAAATGACATCTGCATTCCTATACAGCTAAAATTGAGCTTCAGAACTGTCAGGTTACAGGTTATAACTTAACTTTTTGGAGGAGTTTTGTGTATCATGGCACTTCAAAAATACTCATCACACAACTTGCACCCCTCTGGGGTCCTTCGGCCCAAATGGACCCGAAACATTTAAATATTTATTTTTTAAAGATCATAGCTTCATCGGAATGGTCTGAAATTTGGTGACTTTTTTGGTACTTGGTATATGAACATCCAAAAAAATTGGGGACAGGATTTGAATAATCTAAGTGGTTGTAAAAAAAATTGTCACACTCAGGACCTTCGGCCCAAATGGACCGGGCATAGGATATGAATGGGAAATTGGCAAAAATGTGAAAATACCGAGTTTTTTTGTGCGCACAATCTACAAATCAGCCACGATCCAGAAAAAAAGCACACAACAGTGAAGGGGTGAATCTATAAAACATCAAGAGTGCAAAACAGACACATCCACACACACACACACAAACACACTTTTATACATAAACAAACTAAAAAATTCAGATTTCATATGTGTTTTGCATTTTTAAAATGCTCAGTTTGTCCACCAGATGGCATCCATCTCATTTCAAAAATTGCTTTCATGAGGTCTAGGCTTGACACTAAAATGAAATACAGCTTTAAAAAAAAATAAAAAAAAATATTTTTTTTAAAAATAATTTTCTATTATATTCAATGGGGGGGAAAATGGTCATATTTATTGCATACATATTAATTATAAATCATAAAATTATCTAAAAACACCAAAAAAGAAAAGAAAAAATATTAAAAAAAAAAAAATTATGATTTTCTTTTAAAAAATAGGAAATCCCACCCCTCCGGCCCATTTGGACCCGAAGGTCCTGAGTGTGACTCTGAAACGAAGGACCCCTTAACAAGTATTTTGTGTAGGATGTATTGTTTGCATTTCATTATTCATCCAATCCATCATCCTTCCAATTAAATTAAATTAATTTGAATTCCATCCATCCATCTATCCATTCATCCATCTCATCTCATCCCTTATCCATCCATCCATCCATCCATCCATCCATCCATCCATCCATCTTATCCCATCCCATCCCTTTCCCATCCAGTCCAGTCCATCCATTCATCCATCTAATCCCATCCAGTCCAGTCCAGTCCATCCATCCATCCTTCCAATCCAATCCAATCCAATCCAATCCAATCCATCCATCCATCCATCCATCCATCCAAAATTAAGGTTTCTCTAAAGCAAATACATTTTTTATAGTATACAAAATATATATTCTACAAAATAATTTGGACTATCAAATTGCTAGAAAACCAAAGCCAAATGTATAACCAAGTTTGAATTTAATGTCACAAAAATTACACTAAAATGTTTTAAAGTACCATTTTCATGGTAACGCAATGTCCAAATTCAAAACGTTTTTTTTGCATTATGACTTTTGATGGCTTAAGCTTTCGAATGATGCCTAATTTATGATGATTACTAAAATATGTGATGAAAAAAAGGTTAAAATTAAAATATGGCAAGTGTCCCATTACCGAGACAGTGATGTTTAACAGGCTATAGAAATTATGGGAATGTGTAGTCAATATATAATGTATCTTTCTTTAAAAATAAATACAAGCATGGACACATTTTAGCCTGCAAATTATTAAATATTTTGATCATACAAATAGTGTCAGCAAATGTCTATTATTGAAAGAGATAGCATATTTTTAATTGATTATGCCTCTTTTAGGCCTCTTTTTTTAGAAATGTAAAACACATTTGCATATGATGTTAAAAGTTATTTCCACATCTTTCCAGCCAATGTTGCTTTGAACTTGTTCATCGTTAATGCAGCAAACACTCATTTTGTGTTGCACACAACCAAACGATACTCCACAAGTACAAACCAGGCTTTGGGAAAAGTGTTGCCACCTTTATTCAGTCACCTCTATCATGATCACAGAACCTTATGTGAAATCTGTACCTGCATAGTTTATGGACGGCTGGAGGACAGAATATCAGCAGACTTCAACTTTATGAGAACATTATGTTCTTGTGGTAAGTTCTGGTGTAAGTAATAAAATACATCTGCTGCTGTGTGCAATGATTATTACTGTGACATGTTTTACATGAGCACAGATGTATGCTGTGCATGTTGTCTCGGATTCACCTATCTCTGTTCTTTCTAATGATACCATTTTATGTCCCGACTAATAGACGGCAGATGGAATGTTATGGCCCCTTCCTTCAATGCTCCACCGTGGAATGCCAAGAAAAATGGATTGAATCAAAGACTTTCGGAAATATCTGGGTCAGTCCTAATATGCAGTGCATTTTTTGCAGTACATGTCCCCATCATATGTGATATATTGGACAGAAATAAATTGGATACAACTCAAACTTTGAAGGAGGAAATTTTATTCATTATATATATATATATATATATATATATATATATATATATATATATATATATATTAGTGTAAATTGATATTGCAAATGTTGGGTCCGGGTGCTTCTAACATCAAACAAAACTTTGGTATATTGTTATTTTGGTCATTTGGTTATTTTGGTTCAATTCTCACCATTAACTAGTTGGATATAACTGGATATTGGCTGTTTATTAGTACATATAAAGCACATATTAATGCCTTATTCTGTCACGGTAGACGTTTCTCTGTTTCCTTCTAGTCTCGTGTTTATGTTGTTGTATGAATGCACGTGTGTGAGGGGTGTGTCTGTATGACATCACTTGATCCGCTCCAGCTGCTCATCATCACATCACCAGTTGCAGTTGATCATCACCACACTATTTATACTCACCGTTGTTCTCTCATCCTTGTCAGATCGTTGTTTCATGTGGTTCGTGTTGGTGTTCCGATGTCCAGTTCCTGCCTTGTGTTCCTGTTTCTTCGTCTGGATTCGAGTTTCTACGTTTGTCTCACCATCGTCTCTTCATCGCACCACTTCACGGATCCTGACCATCTTGTCCCTGCGTCACCGTTACCATCTGTTTGCACTGCCGATTCTGTGATTCTCTAATAAACTGTTTACTTGCAATTGCTTCCTGTCAGTCGTCCTAGCCCGTGACAGAACGATCTGACCTAAAGATTGAAGCAGCGAGTTCACCGCAGAGCCCCGTGGACGAGTTTATCCATCATAGCACCAGGAGAATGGATGCCCAGCAGAGAGAGAACAGCGATACAGGTCGTGCAGTGCAAGCCTTGGTGACGCAGGTGTCCGAGCTCACCCAGCATATCCAACGGCTTCAGATTCCCACTGCGCCGCTCACACCGACCGTTCCCCCACCACTTCCAGAGAGACCCGCATTGTTGGAGCCCCGCCTGCCGGTACCTGAGCATTATTCCGGGGAACCAGCCTTTTGTAGAGCATTCGTGACCCGTTGCACGATGCATTTCGCTCTGCAACCACGCACGTTCGAGACTGAACAGGCTAAAGTGGCTTTTGTACTAACTTTGCTTACAGGAAAGGCAGCGCTCTGGGGAACGGCGGTGTGGGAGAATCAGAATCCATGCTGCGCCTCGTTCCAGACCCTCGCCGCCGAGATGAAAAAAGTTTTTGACCGGGCTGTCTCGGGAAGGGAAGCAGCCAGAACATTGACAGAACTACGTCAAGGAGAAAGATCGGTCTCAGACTTTTCTATAGAGTTCCGGACCTTGGCGGCAGAGTGCGGCTGGAACGAGGAGGCGCAGTGGGATATGTTCCTGCATGGGCTGGCTGACCACGTCCAGAGAGAGATCTACGCCCTGGATCTTCCTACCACACTGAACGGGTTGATTGATCTTGCTCTGCGGGTGGACGCTCGGCTATCTAGGATCGAGCGACGAGTTCCGTCCACCCGTACCTTCGGAGGAGTCGACGTTCCCAGATCCAGCGGCAGGGACGTGGTCAGCCCCGTCTTTGATCCCGAGCCCATGCAGGTGGGTCGAGCTCGGCTTTCCCGGGAGGAGAGGGAGAGGCGGAGGTCCCAGGGCCTGTGCCTGTATTGTGGTGGAGCGGGACATTATGCTTACAACTGCCCGGTAAAAGGCCAAGCCCGATAGTAAACTTGAGGCTACTATCAGGTGGGATCTCCGCCAGGAAGACCTCATCGACTACATCTACCTCCACGCTCCTCCCGGTTAGACTAAGATGGTCAGTCCACCAGCACGATTGTCTTGCACTGTTGGACTCCGGGGCGTAAAGTAATTTTATGGACTATAATTTCGCACTTACATTCCAGAGTCCCCTCCGACCCCTCACTCACCGGATTTCAGTTCACGCATTAAATGGTCAAGAGCTTCCCATCATTTCCCACACCACTGAAGACATCACACTTATTACCTCTGGCAACCACACCGAGACTATTTCTTTTCTTATTTTGGAATCACCCCTGGCACCCGTTGTTCTTGGACATCCCTGGCTGATCAAACACAACCCTCGTGTGGACTGGATTAATAAAGCTGTGCTGGAGTGGAACAAGGAATGTCATAAGTCTTGTCTTGTGCTGCTTGTTCGTCTGTACCTGTTTCTGTGTTGCAGGAAGAAGCAGGGGATTTGTCTAACGTGCCTGTGGAGTATCTGGACCTGAAGGAAGTGTTCAGTAAGTCTCGTGCTGCTTCTCTCCCTCCGCATCGTCCCTATGACTGTGCTACAGATTTACTGCCAGGTAAGTCTCCGCCTAAAGGTAAGTTATATTCACTTTCGATTCCTGAAAGAGAGGCTATGGAGAAATATATTTCTGATTCTCTGGCAACCAAGTTCATTCGCCCTTCCTCTTCTCCAGCGGGGGCGGGGTTCTTTTTTGTGGGGAAGAAAGATGGATCGTTGCGACCTTGCATTGATTACCGAGGGTTGAATAACATCACGGTAAAGAATACTTATCCTTTGCCGTTGATGTCTTCAGCCTTCGAGAGGTTGCAGGGAGCATCTATCTTCACAAAATTGGACTTACGTAACGCTTATCATTTGGTTCGCATTAGGGAGGGAGATGAGTGGAAAACTGCTTTTAACACCCCTAGGGGGCACTTTGAATATTTGGTTATGCCGTTCGGGCTGTCCAACTCCCCAGCAGTTTTCCAGGCACTGATCAATGACGTGTTGCGAGATATGATCGATCAGTTCATTTATGTCTACCTGGATGACATACTGATTTTTTCTTCGTCTCTCCAGGAACATGTGCAACACGTCCGACGAGTGCTTCAGAGGTTGCTAGAGAATGGGCTTTTTGTCAAGGCGGAGAAATGAGATTTTCATGCACAGTCTGTTCCTTTTCTAGGGTACATCGTGTCGTCCGAGGGAATGCGGATGGACCCTGAGAAGATCAAGGCTGTGGTTGATTGGCCAAGTCCAGATTCACGCAAGACCCTGTTGAGGTTTCTGGGGTTCGCCAATTTTTACCGGCGTTTCATTCGCAATTTCAGCCAGCTAGTCGCGCCTCTGACTGCCTTGACCTCCCCCCGAACTGCGTTCAGGTGGTCTGACTCAGCCGAGGCTGTGTTCTCTAAACTGAAAAGCCACTTTGTTTCAGCTCCTATTCTCATAGCCCCTGATTCATCACGTCAGTTCGTGGTGGAGGTCGACGCGTCAGAGGTGGGAGTAGGAGCAGTGTTATCCCAGCGTTCACCTGTGGACGACAAGGTGGACCCTTGCGCGTTTTTTTCACATCGATTATCCCGAGCCGAACGTAATTATGACATTGGTAACAGAGAGTTGTTGGCAGTCAAGTTGGCGTTGGAGGAGTGGCGTCACTGGTTAGAAGGGTCGGGGGTACCTTTTATCGTCTGGACTGATCATAATAATCTCGAATACATCAGAACTGCTAAAAGATTGAACTCCAGGCAGGCTCGGTGGGCATTTTTTTTCGGTCGTTTTGATTTCACTCTCTCTTACCGTCCGGGTTCCAAGAACATCAAACCCGACTCATTATCTCGCATATTTGATTTTTCCGAACGCCCGTCTACTCCCGAGTGTATTTTACCCGAAACCATATTTGTTTCAACACTCACATGGGAGATCGAAACGAAGGTCAAGAGAGCCTTAGAAGGGGTAACGCCTCCGCCCGGATGCCCACCGAACCGTTTGTTTGTGCCGGAGGGATTACAGTCTGACGTTATCCAGTGGGGTCACAGTTCCAACGTAGCTTGTCATCCAGGAGTTAATCGCACTGAGTTTTCAGTCAAGCAACGATTTTGGTGGCCACGTATGGCTCCCGACATTCACGATTTTGTTTTGGCTTGCTCAGTTTGTGCCATTGGTAAGTCTTCCAATCAACCTCCAGATGGGTTACTTCAGCCGCTGCCTTCGAGACCCTGGTCCCATATCGCTCTAGATTTCATTACCGCCCTCCCACCCTCTCAGGGTGCCACAGTGGTTTTAACTGTGGTGGACCGATTCTCGAAGGCAGCACATTTCATTCCCCTACCCAAATTGCCTTCAGCTAAGGAGACAACGGCAACGATCGTAGATCACGTCTTTCGGTTACATGGCCTCCCGATAGACGTGGTTTCCGACCGGGGTCCCCAATTTGTGTCCAAATTTTGGCGAGAATTTTGTAGATTACTGGGGGCGACTGTTAGTCTGTCCTCTGGGTTTCATCCCCAGAGCAATGGTCAAACTGAGAGAGCCAACCAGGATTTGGAAAGAACGTTGCGATGTTTGGTTTCCAAGAATCGTTCCTCATGGAGTCAGCAACTGTCAATGGTGGAGTACGCCCACAATACGTTACCAGTGTCATCTACGGGCCTATCTCCGTTTGAGTGTAGTGTAGGTTACCAGCCACCAATTTTTCCTAGTCTGGAGTCCGAAGTCGCGGTCCCCTCTGCCCACGCCTTCATCCAGAGGTGTTATCGCACTTGGACTAGAGCCCGCGAGACTCTGCTCCAAGTGGGAGCACGCACCAAGGTCAAGGCCGATCGCCACCGGCGGAGACCTCCCGTATACGTCGTCGGTTCTAAAGTGTGGCTTTCTACCAAGAACATTCCCCTCCGATCCGTCTCAAATAAACTTGGTCCCAAATTTATTGGCCCGTTTGCTGTCACCAAGATCGTTAGTCCGGTGGCAATCCGCCTCAAACTTCCTCCTGTGTACAGGAGAATTCATCCCGTGTTCCAGTTATCCAAAGTCAAGCCCGTGTTTTATGCTCGCATTAATCCGCTAGTCCCGGTTCCCCCACCGCCGCGACTCGTAGATGGGGAACCATCCTATTCGGTCAATCGTATTCTGGATTCTAGATGGAGGGGACGCGGATTTCAGTACTTGGTGGATTGGGAAGGTTACGGTCGGAGGAGAGAAGTTGGGTTCCTGCTAGTGATCCATTCTGGATCACTCTCTTATCGATGATTACAATCGACAGGTAAGGGAGTCTGAGAACGCCAGGAGGCGTTCTTAAGAGGAGGGGTACTGTCACGGTAGACGTTTCTCTGTTTCCTTCTAGTCTCGTGTTTATGTTTTGTATGAATGCACGTGTGTGAGGGGTGTGTCTGTATGACATCACTTGATCCGCTCCAGCTGCTCATCATCACATCACCAGCTGCAGTTGATCATCACCACACTATTTATACTCACCGTTGTTCTCTCATCCTTGTCAGTGAAGGGGTGAATCTATAAAACATCAAGAGTGCAAAACAGACACATCCACACACACACACACAAACACACTTTTATACATAAACAAACTAAAAAATTCAAGGGAAGCAGCCAGAACATTGACAGAACTACGTCAAGGAGAAAGATCGGTCTCAGACTTTTCTATAGAGTTCCGGACCTTGGCGGCAGAGTGCGGCTGGAACGAGGAGGCGCAGTGGGATATGTTCCTGCATGGGCTGGCTGACCACGTCCAGAGAGAGATCTACGCCCTGGATCTTCCTACCACACTGAACGGGTTGATTGATCTTGCTCTGCGGGTGGACGCTCGGCTATCTAGGATCGAGCGACGAGTTCCGTCCACCCGTACCTTCGGAGGAGTCGACGTTCCCAGATCCAGCGGCAGGGACGTGGTCAGCCCCGTCTTTGATCCCGAGCCCATGCAGGTGGGTCGAGCTCGGCTTTCCCGGGAGGAGAGGGAGAGGCGGAGGTCCCAGGGCCTGTGCCTGTATTGTGGTGGAGCGGGACATTATGCTTACAACTGCCCGGTAAAAGGCCAAGCCCGATAGTAAACTTGAGGCTACTATCAGGTGGGATCTCCGCCAGGAAGACCTCATCGACTACATCTACCTCCACGCTCCTCCCGGTTAGACTAAGATGGTCAGTCCACCAGCACGATTGTCTTGCACTGTTGGACTCCGGGGCGTAAAGTAATTTTATGGACTATAATTTCGCACTTACATTCCAGAGTCCCCTCCGACCCCTCACTCACCGGATTTCAGTTCACGCATTAAATGGTCAAGAGCTTCCCATCATTTCCCACACCACTGAAGACATCACACTTATTACCTCTGGCAACCACACCGAGACTATTTCTTTTCTTATTTTGGAATCACCCCTGGCACCCGTTGTTCTTGGACATCCCTGGCTGATCAAACACAACCCTCGTGTGGACTGGATTAATAAAGCTGTGCTGGAGTGGAACAAGGAATGTCATAAGTCTTGTCTTGTGCTGCTTGTTCGTCTGTACCTGTTTCTGTGTTGCAGGAAGAAGCAGGGGATTTGTCTAACGTGCCTGTGGAGTATCTGGACCTGAAGGAAGTGTTCAGTAAGTCTCGTGCTGCTTCTCTCCCTCCGCATCGTCCCTATGACTGTGCTACAGATTTACTGCCAGGTAAGTCTCCGCCTAAAGGTAAGTTATATTCACTTTCGATTCCTGAAAGAGAGGCTATGGAGAAATATATTTCTGATTCTCTGGCAACCAAGTTCATTCGCCCTTCCTCTTCTCCAGCGGGGGCGGGGTTCTTTTTTGTGGGGAAGAAAGATGGATCGTTGCGACCTTGCATTGATTACCGAGGGTTGAATAACATCACGGTAAAGAATACTTATCCTTTGCCGTTGATGTCTTCAGCCTTCGAGAGGTTGCAGGGAGCATCTATCTTCACAAAATTGGACTTACGTAACGCTTATCATTTGGTTCGCATTAGGGAGGGAGATGAGTGGAAAACTGCTTTTAACACCCCTAGGGGGCACTTTGAATATTTGGTTATGCCGTTCGGGCTGTCCAACTCCCCAGCAGTTTTCCAGGCACTGATCAATGACGTGTTGCGAGATATGATCGATCAGTTCATTTATGTCTACCTGGATGACATACTGATTTTTTCTTCGTCTCTCCAGGAACATGTGCAACACGTCCGACGAGTGCTTCAGAGGTTGCTAGAGAATGGGCTTTTTGTCAAGGCGGAGAAATGAGATTTTCATGCACAGTCTGTTCCTTTTCTAGGGTACATCGTGTCGTCCGAGGGAATGCGGATGGACCCTGAGAAGATCAAGGCTGTGGTTGATTGGCCAAGTCCAGATTCACGCAAGACCCTGTTGAGGTTTCTGGGGTTCGCCAATTTTTACCGGCGTTTCATTCGCAATTTCAGCCAGCTAGTCGCGCCTCTGACTGCCTTGACCTCCCCCCGAACTGCGTTCAGGTGGTCTGACTCAGCCGAGGCTGTGTTCTCTAAACTGAAAAGCCACTTTGTTTCAGCTCCTATTCTCATAGCCCCTGATTCATCACGTCAGTTCGTGGTGGAGGTCGACGCGTCAGAGGTGGGAGTAGGAGCAGTGTTATCCCAGCGTTCACCTGTGGACGACAAGGTGGACCCTTGCGCGTTTTTTTCACATCGATTATCCCGAGCCGAACGTAATTATGACATTGGTAACAGAGAGTTGTTGGCAGTCAAGTTGGCGTTGGAGGAGTGGCGTCACTGGTTAGAAGGGTCGGGGGTACCTTTTATCGTCTGGACTGATCATAATAATCTCGAATACATCAGAACTGCTAAAAGATTGAACTCCAGGCAGGCTCGGTGGGCATTTTTTTTCGGTCGTTTTGATTTCACTCTCTCTTACCGTCCGGGTTCCAAGAACATCAAACCCGACTCATTATCTCGCATATTTGATTTTTCCGAACGCCCGTCTACTCCCGAGTGTATTTTACCCGAAACCATATTTGTTTCAACACTCACATGGGAGATCGAAACGAAGGTCAAGAGAGCCTTAGAAGGGGTAACGCCTCCGCCCGGATGCCCACCGAACCGTTTGTTTGTGCCGGAGGGATTACAGTCTGACGTTATCCAGTGGGGTCACAGTTCCAACGTAGCTTGTCATCCAGGAGTTAATCGCACTGAGTTTTCAGTCAAGCAACGATTTTGGTGGCCACGTATGGCTCCCGACATTCACGATTTTGTTTTGGCTTGCTCAGTTTGTGCCATTGGTAAGTCTTCCAATCAACCTCCAGATGGGTTACTTCAGCCGCTGCCTTCGAGACCCTGGTCCCATATCGCTCTAGATTTCATTACCGCCCTCCCACCCTCTCAGGGTGCCACAGTGGTTTTAACTGTGGTGGACCGATTCTCGAAGGCAGCACATTTCATTCCCCTACCCAAATTGCCTTCAGCTAAGGAGACAACGGCAACGATCGTAGATCACGTCTTTCGGTTACATGGCCTCCCGATAGACGTGGTTTCCGACCGGGGTCCCCAATTTGTGTCCAAATTTTGGCGAGAATTTTGTAGATTACTGGGGGCGACTGTTAGTCTGTCCTCTGGGTTTCATCCCCAGAGCAATGGTCAAACTGAGAGAGCCAACCAGGATTTGGAAAGAACGTTGCGATGTTTGGTTTCCAAGAATCGTTCCTCATGGAGTCAGCAACTGTCAATGGTGGAGTACGCCCACAATACGTTACCAGTGTCATCTACGGGCCTATCTCCGTTTGAGTGTAGTGTAGGTTACCAGCCACCAATTTTTCCTAGTCTGGAGTCCGAAGTCGCGGTCCCCTCTGCCCACGCCTTCATCCAGAGGTGTTATCGCACTTGGACTAGAGCCCGCGAGACTCTGCTCCAAGTGGGAGCACGCACCAAGGTCAAGGCCGATCGCCACCGGCGGAGACCTCCCGTATACGTCGTCGGTTCTAAAGTGTGGCTTTCTACCAAGAACATTCCCCTCCGATCCGTCTCGAATAAACTTGGTCCCAAATTTATTGGCCCGTTTGCTGTCACCAAGATCGTTAGTCCGGTGGCAATCCGCCTCAAACTTCCTCCTGTGTACAGGAGAATTCATCCCGTGTTCCAGTTATCCAAAGTCAAGCCCGTGTTTTATGCTCGCATTAATCCGCTAGTCCCGGTTCCCCCACCGCCGCGACTCGTAGATGGGGAACCATCCTATTCGGTCAATCGTATTCTGGATTCTAGATGGAGGGGACGCGGATTTCAGTACTTGGTGGATTGGGAAGGTTACGGTCGGAGGAGAGAAGTTGGGTTCCTGCTAGTGATCCATTCTGGATCACTCTCTTATCGATGATTACAATCGACAGGTAAGGGAGTCTGAGAACGCCAGGAGGCGTTCTTAAGAGGAGGGGTACTGTCACGGTAGACGTTTCTCTGTTTCCTTCTAGTCTCGTGTTTATGTTTTGTATGAATGCACGTGTGTGAGGGGTGTGTCTGTATGACATCACTTGATCCGCTCCAGCTGCTCATCATCACATCACCAGCTGCAGTTGATCATCACCACACTATTTATACTCACCGTTGTTCTCTCATCCTTGTCAGATCGTTGTTTCATGTGGTTCGTGTTGGTGTTCCGGTGTCCAGTTCCTGCCTTGTGTTCCTGTTTCTTCGTCTGGATTCGAGTTTCTACGTTTGTCTCACCATCGTCTCTTCATCGCACCACTTCACGGATCCTGACCATCTTGTCCCTGCGTCACCGTTACCATCTGTTTGCACTGCCGATTTTGTGATTCTCTAATAAACTGTTTACTTGCAATTGCTTCCTGTCATTCGTCCTAGCCCGTGACATATTCTGCATGACCATATTCTGCTTCCCTTAATTATACCCTATACCAAACAACTACCTTACCTACTATAAATAAGCAGTAATTGGGAGTTCATTGAGGCAAAAGTTGTAGTTAATAGTTAGTTAATAGTGAGAATTGGAGCTTATGGCTTGACCCATAACGTTTAATTGCACTTAAAGTGCCCCATTATAAATGTTTCCCCAAATATTACCTGGCATGCAGTGCATAATATAGCTGTTTGTGAATGTAAAAGTTCTGCAAAATTTTATAGATCAAAGTGCATGACAAATAAAGTTATTGTCTATTAAAACAAAAAAATCGATTCTGCTGAAACGAACTGCTGAAACGAGTCGTCAGAAATTCCAGGTAACATATCTACTTAGATGTGTAACAAATTTGCATATGGTGTTCATTGACTGTCTGAGAACAACATCTTCTCTGACCCACCCTCAAACGCTTTAGTTGTAGCTGACAAGCAACATGGTGCAGTGTCGTGTTGTCGAGAAGATGCTGTTTTCTTGTGCTGGAATCGATACAGTACAACCAACCTCATTGTTACTGTTCATATCACAGTGTATCAAGTGCTGAGGAAGCTCCGGAGGTGAAATTTAGATATGATAATGGGAGTTTCATTTCTGGCGTGCGTGGTAGACCAATCACAACACACTGGGCCATCTGACCAATCAGAATAGAGCTGGTTCTCTGAAAGGAGGGGTTTAGAGAGACAGAATCCTTTATGGAACTGCATCCTTTATCAGACCCTGTGAGAAAAGAGGTGATGCTGCAATGTATATTATGTTTTTTTTGACCTTAGATGCATGTAAACCTATAGAAGGAGACTCCAACATTAAATTAGGAAGGTTTAACATAGCACAATAGGGGCATTTTCGCTTGACCATATGGACTTAACTTATTTCTCAATGTCTGCTATACAATTGTGTAGTAATTCTGCCTTTTTTTTCAAATGTACTGCATAACACGACTGACCAAACTCATGTTCATTTACTCATTCTCTAGTGTCATTCACACAAGGACCCAGCGTCTAAATAGAGAGGTATTTTAGCTAATTATTTTGCCACTGCCTGCTAGACTGGCTTCTCTGCATATGGAAAATAACAAAAGAAAGGAGTCGTACCTTATCAGGAAAGTGATTTGTTTCTTTTCAAGCCCATATGTCTTTCTTGTCCGCTTTTTGATGGAACACAAGGCATTATCTGAGAGCATCTAAATTTCCTGGCACCTCAACTATTTCTTCCCAACCAGCAGTCAAAACAAACAGAAAAAAGAAAAGGCAACACTTAATCTTTCCCGCTACTCTGAACTGTGTGCCTTTAGTAGTCTAGAGAGAAAACTATTGATTCGTCAGAGAGCGTGAAAGAGATCGATTAGGCCAGTCATCTCATTCGAAGGTGATCCAAGGTGACACCTCACACGGCTTAGAAAATTCAACAACAGTCCTCTCTGAGTATAGCAAACACATTATATCTGGGTGGAGATTAAAAAAAAAAAAAGAACACAAAATGTCAACTTCTATAAAAGTACTCTTGGAAATAACATTTTCTTCACAAGGAAATGTTCAAGTTACAAGCAAGTCAATGTGTTTCAGATTTCGTGCAAACAATTTTTATATGACAGTGCAGCAAATAAACCACCAGTGATATTCAGAATCCAATCATATATCCAATCGGCAGTAGGGGGCGTGTCCAATCATGATAAGGGAGGAGAGAGAAATAGATTTCAAGAAAGAACTTAGAAAGGGAGATGGCTGAGATACATTAAAATGGGGGAAACGGTCAGAGATATATCACTTGTAAAGTAAGAAAAGCTTTCCAGAGCTGGAGAGACCTAATTTGGAAGGCCTGGAAACAAATGTCTCTGCTCTGCTCCATACATGAGTAACATTGGTTCTGCTTGGTTTCACAGAACCAAGTTACGCTGTTGTTATAATGTTATCTCTAAAAATAGGAAATTTTTTGAGAAGCATTATTTTTTTAGCAATGATAAAGAGACATTCACTCTTGCATTGCGTGTATGTGCATTTTGTGGGCTGAGCAATGAGGGTGTGTTTGTTTGGGTTGATTTCAAATATCAACCGAGGAATTTTCTCAGAAATCAATTACTGCACCTTGAAGACTGGAGTAATAACCAGTAATAACCAGTTCAATTGTAATAATATTTCACAATATGACTGTTTTTACTGTATTTATGATCAAATAAATTCAGCCTTGTTGAGCATGAGAGACTTCTTTCAGAAACATTAAAAATCTTTCTGACTCCAAACTTTTTAACAATATTAATCAATAGCTTTTTTTATGAGGAACAGCCCCAAATCTATCATTGCCTTATGCATCAAATAAAGCCTCACCATATATTTTTCTCATTGAATATCAAGTTCCACTCAAACATGTTATGTTGACTTTAAAGTGTCTTAGTCTTGTTACAAGAGGACTTAAATAGCCAGTTATTGTCGGTCTTTCAATTTCTCTCCATCTTGTCAATCTCTTTCGACTTTTTTCTTCTTCGCAGCCCAAGATATCTCTCTCATAGTCTGTGCTGGGTATTAGCCCGGCAGATTCTGCTTATCACCTGAGGTCTGCCAGCTTGCGACAGTCATTTTGACCATGGCCATGTGGTGCTGATGGAAGGGGGGGGGGGGGGGGGGGGGGTAAATGAGGCTTGCGGTATCATCGAAGGTGCCAGCTTTTATGGAATGCTTTGGCAGATGACTTCAGATCCTCCGGGACAGTCCTTGGATCCGCTTGAAAACTTGACGGACAGACTCCTAAACATTTTTTGTTTTTCTTGTTTTAGTAATTAATTGTTTTTCAGTCATTGGCTTCCTTCCTCCTCACCGGACGCCGGGTTTAATTCTAGCTCAGAATTAGCACTTAAAGGCGGTTTGGGGTTTCAAACAGATGGCCCAGTCAAGCCTGCATGAAAGCCTTATGTGTTCATTTTCAACCGTGTGGTCCTTTTGGCAGGTTAAATGAGGGAATCATAACAAGACTGGAGAATTAATACATATCATTTTCAAAGACTAAGCTATTTAATGTCGCCAAGAGCTCTTTGTTTCGAATTCTAAATGTGTAGTTTTTGCATATTTGTGTAGAATTGTGAATAACATGTCCATTCCTTGCACACTTCCACAAAGTCATGATTATATCACTCTTACAGTAGTCAGACCAACAGAATAGCGTCTTTTCACACTGTGGCCTGCCTTCGAACGAAGAAAATAAGTAAACACAGGGTAATGTGGATGCTATGGTGTTTTGAGTGTTTTTAGCATGTTGCACAACAATTTATTGTGGTCTCTAAATATGATTTGGCTCTCTTCTCTCCTTCGCTGCAAGTCTATAGGATTTGTTTTTTTCTTTCAAACTTTGCTGAGGTGGGTTATTCTTCAAATGACAATATTCATTTATAGTAATAACACCACCTACTGGGAACAGGAAGTGACATGTTTAACACTGTGATGCAGTTCTTGCAACATATTAAATATGCCATTGAGTTCTAAACATGCTAGAAACATACTAAACATGCTAGCAACACTTAGCTGAGTGATAAAGCATGCTAATGCAATGAAACAGGAAGTCGTGGTTGCTCAAGAAGACAATGTCCAATCTGCCCCAAACTTCACACGTTATTTAAGAGACCTACCCTGAACACATCTACATGACAATTTTCAGTTATAGTAATAGTGCCACCTACTGACAACAGGAAGTGACATGATTAACACTGTATTGCAGTATTAGCCACATACTAAAATATGCCATTGTGTGCTAAACATGTTAGAAACATACTAAACATGCTAGCAATACTTAGCTGAGTGATAAAGCATGCTATTATCACTATAATAAAGGACAATTTTGTAAGTGACTTTGACATACTCCTCCTATATTTACCAACTTAAATGCACATTGCCCATCGTGCTGTGTTTTTTTAAAGCAACTGGTTGGCAGTGGCACGTGTGCAAGGGCCCTTTCATAGCTTTAATAATGAAGTTGTTTTTTTAGGAGATCTCAATTGGAACTGGCTTTTGCCAATGTCTGATCATTTTAAATAATTTTGTGATTCTTTTTTAGATTGTGAATAGCCCCACTAGACCAAATCAAAAACATCCAGAAAAATCTTCCATAATTGATCTTATTCTTACAAATGCCCCTCACAAATACTCGTGTGCCTGTGTTTTTGAAAATGACATAAGCGATCATTGTTTTATAGCATCCGAAAGGAATACAAAAATCCCTCAAACAGGCTGCGCATAATTTTTAAGAGAGCAATGAAGCAGTTTTCACTGCAAGGTTTTTTACATGATCTTTATGATTTTGATTGGAAAAGAATTAATCTTATTGATGATGTTGAGAATGCTTGGACATTTTTTTATGATGCTTTTACAAGCCTGGTAAATAACAATGCCCCACTCAAAAGACATAGAGTGAAAGGGTGAAACAATGTTTGGTTTAGTAATGAGTTGTCTGACCTTCTTCTGGAGCTCTTCTGAGCCTGGGCTCAAGTTAGAAAGTCAAAACTTGAGTCTGACTGGTTGAAACTTCGGCGTTTACGTGATTTATGTACTGTAAAAATTTGTAACGCTAAATCAGCCTTTTTGCTTTCTGAAACATCAAAGAATTTAAATAACCCTCGTAAGTTTTGGAAAACAATTAAATTATTAACGGAAGCAAAAACAGATTCAGAAGTACGATCTTGTATTGTTGTTGATGACAAAAAAAAATCATTGACAAAAATGAAATTCTCAATAGTTTTAATAACCATTTTATTGCTGCTAGCTCCCTTTATGAAACACTACACAATCCAATTTCCAGCTCTCCCATTGCATGTCATGTTGATCAGTTACTGTCAGCACAACCATTTTATTTCAATACAATAACTGTATCAGAAGTAAGGAAGGCATTGCAAGATCTAGATGCAAAAAAATCATCTGGTCCAGACAAATTGGAGCCTTATTTTTTAAAAATAGCTGCAGATTTGATAGCCAACCCAGTTACATGTTTAATTAACCTCCAGCTGTTTGGAAATCTGCCAACGTGCTCCCCCTTCATAAAGGTGGTGATCCTGCAAATACAAATAATTATAGGCCTATTTCTAAACTGTCAGTATTAGCTAAATTAATGGAATCACATGATCTGGTTAATATCTTGGACAATAAACAGCACTGTGGAGCACTGTTTATTGATTTGTCAAAAGCTTTTGACACAGTGGACCATAAAATACTTCTTCAAAGACTCATTTCAATTGGACTATCAGAACAAACAGTGGGATGGTTCAATAGTTATTTATCAGGGAGAAAACAATGTGTACAAGTAGACGCCTTACTTCTGCCTCCCTAAATATTTTAAAATGGGTGCCTCAAGGTTCAAACCTTGGGCCTCTTCTTTTTATTATTTATACAAATAATCTCTGCAATAATACAAACAATACAAAATATCATTTTAATGCTGATGATACTGTTCTTTATTGTTCTGGGTCCACATTAGGTCAAGCAATCACAAATTGACAAAAAATGAAATTGAAGTTAGGTTTCTTCTTTAGAATTAAGTCATGTTTATCTTTTGGAGCAAAAAAAACAACAACAACAACTAGTAAATACAACATTCTTATCTGTCTCAGACTATGGAGATATTGTATACATGAATTCAACCCCTCAATGTCTTCATGCTTTGGACACTGTGTCTTATGGAGCCTTGAGATGCATCACAAATTTAAAATCTCTCACTCATCACTGTTTATTGTATTCCTGGGTAAGTGGTTTTCCCTTTCCATTCGGCGTTGGGTGCATTGGCATCTTTTTATTTATAAGGCAGTATTATGACTCCTTCCTTCTTATCTGAATATTTAAATTATCCCAAGGTCTACATGGACATATCACCTGCCCTTACAGAATTAGTTTTCATTGACAGTCCCTAAAGCCTGCACTGTTTTTGGTAAAAAGTCTTTTAATTTTGCAACACCATCTGCATGGAATCTGATACAGAATGAGCTACAGTTGAAGGAGTTGATTTTATTTTATTATTTGAAAGGCTTTTTAAAGGATCTTGCAGAAAGGCAGTCTGTCTGTCACTTTACTTAAATTAAATTGATTTAGGACTTAGGTTTTTTTATGATGATATTGTTGTTTGAATATGAAGAGTGAAAGTGTGTCTTTGTATTTATCTGTAAGTGTTTCTGTAAATATTTGTACGAGCGTTGCTGCCACTTGCCAGGACATCCTTGTAAAATAGATTTTTAATCTCAAGGAGTTTTTATCCTGGTTAAATAAAGGTTTGAATGAATGAACGTTTTTAATTCCAGTGGTGCTAGTTGATTTCCGTGGAAAATTCGAGCATGTCTTTGAGTCATTACGTAACATCTGTACGCATATAGAAGGTGTCATAAAGAAGGTTCATACAACAATTACAAGTGACAACTAGAGATTCACCCGTTGTGAAAATGCAAAAGACTTTGGGCTTCGGCGTGGCTACAGAAAAAAGAGACTGCAAACAGCCCCATGCGAAAACAAGGATTAAATATTGGAAGGGCATTAAATGTAGTCACGCAATGCTGATGTTGTTAACATTAACAATTTAAGAACAAAGTATAATTTGCACAGGTCGATGTGATATGATAAGCGATCGTTAGATTTAATCAGCACGATTTACTGCAATGCTTTTTTTCCCTTAGTTGGTCAGAACAAAAGTGGATGTTACGTGTTCAGATGACATTTTCCGGTGAAAATTCTTATGTTGGTCATACCTCCAAAAAGTAGAATCTGTGATTCCGAATGAGAGTATCCACACCCACACGGTGACTGACAAACGCACATACACACATTCTCCTCAAAACATTGGATTCATCCGCACAGTGCCGTGCCGTTGATAATAAATAAAGTTGATAATTCTGTGTATAACTGCAATTGCAGATTTCGAACAGAGATGGTGACAAAGAGGAACAACTATGGACTGCAGCTTTAATGACCTGTAATAAAAAAATAAAAAAATAAAGATAAATCAATAACTTATTCAATGTGGCGCTTAACATTTAAAACACTTGTCCAAAACTAGTTTTAACACTAATGATCTGAAATCAATTGACACATTTTCTTTAAACAATTATTAACTTTTATTGTTAGTTTTTTTTATGTATTTTGTAAAAAAAAAAAAATTCACACTAGTGCTTAACCTTGGAAAACAAAATGAGCAAAAATCAAAAAAAATAACTGCAAATGTCATTAAAGTGGTAAATGAAAGTAGATTTCTATTTTTTTTTTTAAACAGCATAGGCTCAAACCTCTTCCATATTATTTCATGTTAAATAGCGCCGTCTCTGCAGGAAACAGAAAAAAAAAACCACCCTCATCATTTGTACAGACAATATTTAACTGCAAGTTACAAACAATTATTTGCTGTTATTTTAGCGGTTTTTAGCATTACTGAAATTAATGTTGAGTGCATTCTATCTTTCTTTCCCTAATCCAATTTTATTGTGGAGACCTGAGGTTTTCAAATGAAAGTCCAAATGCAAAGCCAGAACTGGAGAGCTAACAATTGATCTGAAAATTGACATGCTGTCTTCATGAGTGTCCTTCACTCACAGATAAACAATCTTGAGCTGTGGAGTGGAAAATAAATCCATTTGAATTTGTTTTTGTTTTTTTTCTTGGCGAACCTACAACCCAGAAAAAGCTTCAGGGGAGGATTTGAACAAATGGACTTAAGTCATCCTGCGTGCCAACAAAAGTGATTTGACAATAGTACAATGCTGCACGGCTGGAAACTTGAGATTTTATGTCTTTCTTGCATTTTTTGTGTGTGTATATTTAGGTATGGACTGACACCCAGGTGTCACAGGCGTATGTGTTCTTTAGTACATTTAAAGTGTTTCATCTCTCTTTATTAATTCAATCATCAGTTACCAGCAAGGCTGTCTATAATGTGACTGTATGCATTTTAGCTGATGTGAACCACTAGGTGCTGATGCATTTGTTCTATGCCCAGTAAACTATCAAGTGTTCACTAGTAGTTGGTCATATGCTAGACCAACATGTATTAAAGTCCCAATGAAATCAAAATAGATTTTTTTTTAGCATAAATATGTTAGCCTTACTGTTATCTATAAGGTAGTGTGCTCAAAAACAATGACAACATTTGCATTTATAAGATATAAGCATTCAAAACTTACAGTCTCTAACTTCCGGCAGTATGGATCAATGATTTTGATGACATCCCCTCATTTCAGATTTTCTGTCCAATCGAATGCTTTCTAGAGTCTGAAGCATTGTGTCCCCTACATTATAAATAGACGCTAAAGCTGCAGCTAAAATCGGCCATTTGTTCACACATTCACCATTTTCTACATTGTGAATGGCATATGGTGCACTATACAGGGGATAGGGACAATTCAGACAGTGTAAATATGCTTTCCGTTGGGGCGAATGAAGTCTGGTTTCACATTAGTGTAATTTGATCACCCCAGCGCACACACAGTCTGCTCCGGTCCAGAGACATGATAGCACAGAGCGGATCTTATGCGCGAGTCGGTGCAGACTAGAAATGGTATTGGATCCTTTGAATTCTGCACAGAATGCTATATTTTAAAGCGATACGTAGGAGATTATGAGGAGAAACGGATAGAGATTAAGAGGAAACCGCGGCTTTATCGAGCTCAGCGGCTCTGGCTGAGCTGTGAAATAAACAAAATGTTATTGGCTATTTTAAAAAAAGGGAGGAGCTGTTCTATATGTCCCGCCCTGTCTTCCGGTTTCAGTGGAAATTACATCAACACATTAAATTATGCTGCGCATTTTAAGGCACTTCAGTGGGCCTTTATGCTTTACACTAAACACAAGTGCTTGTGATATGTTTATATTTTTAGAGCCTCAAGATGTTGACTTTTATAAAGTTTTATAAAGTTTTAAAGTTAAAAATAAAAGTGTTTACTTCTAGATAGAAAGATAGATCCGAAATCTCTCTAGCAAGCTATGTCCTTGTCTGTCACTGAAGAGAAAGATAGAGAAGAGAAACCCAGAACTTCACAGAACATTGGAAGGACTATTAGCGAGAGGCAAATGTCAAGTCAACATATTGTTCTCCTTGAAACAAAAATACTTCAGGTCTGAATTACATCTATAAATCACAATTTCGGTTTCGTGTGTGTGTGTGTGTGTGTTTGTGTGCGTTTTTAAATATCGTCTCAATAATTTTCTCAGATTTCATACAAATGGTATAGTATGGAACCGCATATCTTAGTGTCAATCATAGATGATATCTTTCTTATACTTGTCTATAGTGTCAAAAAGATTGATTGCTCTGGTGAGATACTAAAAAAGGCTATATATTCGGCAGTTGGTATTTCAAAAATGGCGGGGGGAAAAGACTGAAATAAACCCGAGAGGCTGAAATAAACAGATTTGCAGGCATTCTTGCAGAAAAAGCAGGCTGTGTGTACGTGTGTCAGCGAGACACTACTCCATCACTCTACCTCCCAAGTCATTCTCTCTCTCTCTCTCTCTCTCTCTCTCTCTCTCTCTCTCTCTCTCTCTCTCTCTCTCTCTCTCTCTCTCTCTCTCTGTCACAAGTGTATCTGAACGCTCACAAGAATATGGACAGCTGCCATATTTTTTCCCTGGAAAAATTGAACCATCACAAATTCAAGGTAAATCAAGCACCTAATTACGGGCAAATTCCATTGATAAAGCCTCTGAAATACTGCGCACGCATCATTTTTTAGATTCAGTCTGGAATTTAACTCTAAAATCCCTGGCATGTGCCTTCATTGCTGCTGGTGTCCTCTCTGAATTTCAAATGTGAACGCATATCCCTGTCAAAGTGAACTCTCATGGTTCAAACGTATGCCACTTTTAAAGCAGTGGCATAACAAGGCTACTGTGACATATTAAAATGCATTTTCCTCTTATTTTCTGACGGTACAACCTTTGGGATTGTCTGAAAAATAAGTGTTCCATCTTAAGAAAAATAAACTATAATAAATGTGAGTTTAAGGATAGAATGTTTTCCATGTGGGAAAGAAAATCTGATTAATTGTAGAACTCCATTTTCAAATGTATCATCCAAATATTTCAGCATTAGACATTATATCCCATAATTGAGGAAAACTGTCATCCTAGAAAGCGCAAAATGTTGATATCACACTGTTTCACATTTTTGGTACTGCTGTACTTTTGTACACGTTTAGCATGCAACCCTTGATTATTCAGTGCAAGCCATTTTTGGCAATCCCTAAAAGATCAATAAAATTACAAATGAAACACATTTGAATCCTGCATATAATTCCACCAAAACATATGCTTGACTCGCTGTTCCCTTCTCACATTAAAGCTTCTGTATTGCTCAGTTGTTGCATCAGAAATCAGGATCTTGGAGAATGATATTTTATCCCTGTTGGGCTATTTCTCCCTCAACCTCTTAAATGATAACTTTAAAAAATATATACACTGCTCTCCAGCTGACTTTTTAGTCTATTTCTGGGATTCAAAATCTAATTTAAACCTGGAAATAAAGAAAATGTCTATTTGAAAAGGCTTAAACATAAAACGATCAAGAAATATTTAAGATTCTGCCTTATTTCTAGCTCACTAATCAAATTTAGTATATCCCTTTCATGCTAGTCTGTTTTACTTTGCCAAGAGAAACTAAAGTTATTTTACCTGCTCTGAAATATCAGTGCTATGAGATGAAATGGCTTCAGAACAGTTTGATGCAACTTTGTTGGTGTGAAATTGACATCCTTGCATCCCTCAAAGCGCTGACTTTGCTCACTCATCCATGAAGCAAACTATCTTTTGGCAAAGACATTGAGAATCAAAGCACACGGTGCTCTCCAGATGCTAATATCTGTCAACACTGTTGTCCTAACTGGAAGCAAACAATCTGGTGTAGGCCAATGTACATTTATGTTTACAGAGCAGGAGCATCTGCAACCATCCACAATAATTATGTGTGGCGAGCAAATCGCAGACTCCTCACTTTATCTTCCCCCTCCCCTTTTGGAAGTAAGACAAAAGTGTAGTAGGCCTTCGGAAATACCGCATTAATATTATCAGTCAAGCCTGGGCTCTTGGACAGATGGATTGCACCCAAACCGGCAGCTAGCATCTGGTGTGGTTAAGATTGCCCCCTCTGCTGACTCTCCCCAAGGCAAGCAGAGCAAGCATAAAGCGGTCGAGACACGGACTGTCCGTCGCACCAGATAGAAGCATTAGGGAAATGCCACAATGAAAAAGAACAAGGCTAAAGAAAAGACAGATGTGTTTTGTAATGCATGGTGTGGATTATGTGATTTACAGGCGGTATTAAGCACTGTTCTGAAGGTACAAACACTGCTCGTATAACATCCTGCCATAACATTTCCAAGGAACAGTTTTGCAGCACATCGAATCAGTTCACAGGTGTGGAAGTCAAAATTATCTGTGATGAATATAAACAGGTGCGCTTCACTCTGCATCTGTGATGTTTACAACAATGGATTTGCATGTTTAGTCATGTATAGTCATCAGCAGCCAGTTTTTGCAAACCTGCAAAGAGAGGTGAAAAAATAACTGATCTCACTCAGTAGTGGTGTGCTAATTAATAAGGTTTTACATATTTTAGAAATAGGCCTATGATATTCAAAAGTTTGGGGGCATTACTTAATACTGTTGAATTAATACTTTCATTCAGCAAAGATGCATTAAAAGGGTTAGTTTACCCAAAAATGTAAATATCTTTTACTCACCAAACCCGTACAACTTTCGTTCATCTTCGAAACACAAATTAAGATATTTTAATGAAATCGGAGAGATTTCTGTCCCTCCATTGACAGTCAACACCGCAACCACCTTGACACTTTCTGAAGAGATATTAAAATCAATTGAATGGTTTAGTCCCAATTTTCTGAATAGAGTGATTTTCTAAAGATCACTTAATATGATGAACAGATTTATTTTAGGCTTTTATTCCTTTTATATAGGCTATATAAAATGAAAGGGCAGTGGGCCTGTCCTAACACCCACACTTGCGGTCTTTGCATACGACTACTTATTTATTTCCGGAGATTGGTCGAAGTGTCCAAGTTGGTGTGAAGGCTTCAAGTATTTTAAGACTTTTGTTTACTAATGGGACACACTTCTAACCAGTGTGTGATTGTGATGCTTAATTTGCAAATGTTTTACAAAATACATATAATCTTTGCAGTCTCTGCAACACTACAATTTTATGCAAAATCAAATAAATTTATACTGAAAAGTTTTCCAAGACATCAGGGCACGTACGTTCTTGAAAGTGATAAATGATAGGATGTGTTTAGCCTCAAGTACCATTCCAAAGTGGTAGATTGTGTGATAGATAGAGATAGTGAGGATTCAGTTAAGTGTAGGTTACTGTGCTGTAGGGCTGTGAATCACCAACAATGTCACGATACGATACGCATCACAATACTAAAGCCACGATACGCTACGTATCACGATATGGATCAATTTGGAATTTAAATTTCATTTGAGCAGAGTTTAATAACAGTGATATCTGTTTATTGTATAACCAGTGTTATAACAGTTGTGATAACTGAAAAACTAATTCGTTTTTGTCATTAAAAAACTATTTTAAAGAGTTAAATTAAATAAAACAATTGTCACATAAAAGATTAGAATGGCTCTTCCTTCTGCTTTTATAGTCTCTGCCTCAATAACTGAAATGACAATTATAGTGTCAATTATAGTGACAATGAAGTGTGTCAACAATGCTCAATGACTAAACAAAACTTAAAACATATACCATAAAAGCAAAAACCGTAACAACTTAAATTTAACTTTGTTTTCTCAAACTCTTTTAAACACCTAATATTTAACAATTTATTCTTAAGTGCTGGAATGTGCACCAAACAAAGTCATTTCTTCTCATTACTGTACATCTCGCTTAACTTCGTCATAGAACCCGGTGTCACGGTTCACTGTCTATCTCTGCACTACATTCCCCAAAATCCTTTTTGGCGCACCTGCAATTACTCTCCCCTGAGTATTATCACCTGCACCTGCTCACAATCAGCAGCCTCATTAGCAAGTTCCATAAAAACACTCACCACAGCCTCAGTCTTGGTCAAGCCTCCAACAGTAACAGACCATTATCCATTGTCTCCCGAAGTCTCTGATGCACCCAGTACCTGCAAAATAACATATACTCACATGTGAATTACTAACATCTGTATCCTTGTTCCGCTGTTTCCAGAAAGCCTGCCTGAATCCATGTTTCCCGAGATCCGGTATTCACCTGAGTTCCCTGTGTTAACGCTGAGTTTACTGGCTCGTGACTGCATCTGTAAGAGAAAAGACAAGTATTAATGAACTGTGATTGCTTGACACCAACTAATCTGAAGAGGACCTGCTCACCTGTAATATGCCCCGCACGTTGTGCGCTTCACTGAATCTGCACCTGAACTTTGAATACTCACCTTTGCACTTGTGTCACTTTAAATAAAACTGTGTTTGGATTCACTTACCTCTGTCTCCGTACCTGTATCCTGACAGAAGGCTTGACCAGCATCTCTATGAATCCTGCACAGCCCGAAGACCGCGCTTCCGCATACCCCACGGAATCCACTATTTTCGACCAGAACGGTAGTACTCTGGAGGAATTTGCTAAAGTTTACCTTCACCTTTACCAGGATGGGAGCTGGGATGAGTACTTCCTTCAGCAGCAGTTCTGGAGCGGGTTAGACGATCCGCTCGCCCAGATACTGCTGTGGGATTATATCAACCTACCTCTCATCAAATTCATTGACCACACGCTGTGGATGTGTGGTTCCTCATTCACCGTGGAAGTCATCCAGCACGATCCCCACGTTCAGCCCGATCCCCCGTGAATGTCACTGCATTACATTTACATTTACATTTAGTCATTTAGCAGACGCTTTTATCCAAAGCGACTTACATCTGAGGACTAAAGCAAGCGAGTCATAGTGAAGAGGGAAGAACGACGCAAGAAGTGCTCAAAATACAAAGTTCAGGTATTGCTCAGAGTAGCAAAAGCCAGACAAGGAAAGATTTAAAAGGGAAGGAAATATTTAAAAGAAAAAGATTTTTTTTTTATTTATTTTTATTTTATTTATTTTTTTATGTTAAGTACTCACGGAAGAGATGAGTTTTCAGTTGTCTTTTGAATGCTGTCAGGGATTCTGCATTACGGACGAGGGTGGGGAGATCATTCCACCAGCATGGAACCGTGAATGAGAATGTTCTGGAGAGTGATTTAGTGCCTCACTGTGATGGCACCACGAGCCGTCGCTCCTTGGCCGATCGTAGGCTTCTGGTAGGGACGTAGACTTGTAGTAGGGAGTGAAAGAAGGACAGAGCTGAGTCTGTGGTAGATCTGTAAGTAAGCGTCAAAGCTTTGAATTTGATGCGAGCAGCGAGTGGTAGCCAATGCAGTGAGATGAACAGAGGAGTGAAGTGAGCCCTTTTGGGCTCGTTGAAGACAAGGTGGGCTACAGCATTCTGGATCATTTGTAGAGGTTTAGTAACACATGATGGAAGTCCAGCTAGAAGAGCATTGCAGTAATCGAGCCTAGAAATAACCAGGGCCTGGACGAGAAGTTGTGTTGCATGCTCAGTTAAGAAAGGCCTGATCTTCCTGATGTTATACATTGCAAACCTGCATGATCGAGCTATCTTTGTAATGTGGTCTGTGAAGGTCAGCTGGTCATCAAATATTACTCCAAGATTTCTGACCGACCTTGATGGGGTGATTGAGGATGACTCTAGCTGGATAGTGAAGTCGTGCTGTAGAGACGGCTTTGCAGGGAGGATGAGAAGCTCAGTCTTTGCCAGGTTGAGCTGCAGGTGATGTTCCTTCATCCATGCCGAGATGTCCGCCAGACAGCTTGAGATACGTGTAGCTACTGTGGGATCATCTGGTTGAAATGAGAGGTAGAGCTGGGTGTCATCAGCATAGCAATGGTAAGAGAAACCATGTGCCTGTATGATGGGTCCTAATGATGTGGTGTAGATGGAGAAGATGAGCGGTACAAGAACTGAACCCTGAGGAACCCCTGTGTTCAGTTGATGTGCTTTGGATACCTCGCCTCTCCATGTAACCCTGAAGGACCTACCTGTGAGATAGGACTCAAACCAGTGGAGGGAAGTTCCTTTGATGCCCAGTGATGAGAGTGTGGACAGAAGGATCTGATGATTCACAGTGTCGAAGGCAGCAGAAAGATCCAGCAGAATGAGAACTGAAGATTTGGAAGCAGCTTTTGCGATCCGCAGGGCTTCTGTGACCGATAGTAGTTCAGTCTCGGTTGATTGGCCTTTCTTGAAGCCAGATTGGTTGACATCTAGCTGGTTGCATCCACTGCATGGTTCCAGATGGGCCATCCGGCCAAAGTCTAATCCGCCAGAGCCTTCACCGCTGGTCCCGTCCAGCACAGAGCCTTCACCGCTGGTCCCGTCCAGCACAGAGCTTCCTTCGCCGCTGGTCCCGTCCAGCCCAGAGCTTCCTTCGCCGCTGGTCCCGTCCAGCCCAGAGCTTCCTTCGCCGCTGGTCCCGTCCAGCCCAGAGCTTCCTTCACCGCTGGTCCGGCCCAGGCCAGATCTTCACGTCACGCCTTCAGAGCCAGTCTTCGCGCCAGAGCCAGTCTTCGAACCGGAGTTAGTCTTCGCGCCAGAGGCCAGTCTTCGAGCCAGAGGCCGTTGATCCTGCGCAGAGCTTCCTTCACCGCTGGTCCGGCCCAGGCCAGATCTTCACGTCACGCCTGCAGAGCCAGTCTTCGCGCCAGAGCCAGTCTTCGAACCGGAGTTAGTCTTCGCGCCAGAGGCCAGTCTTCGAGCCAGAGGCCGTTGATCCTGCGCCAGAGGCCGTTGATCCTGCGCCAGAGGCCGTTGATCCTGCGCCAGAGGCCGTTGATCCTGCGCCAGAGGCCGTTGATCCTGCGCCAGAGGCCGTTGATCCTGCGCCAGAGGCCGTTGATCCTGCGCCAGAGGCCGTTGATCCTGCGCCAGAGGCCGTTGATCCTGCGCCAGAGGCCGTTGATCCTGCGCCAGAGGCCGTTGATCCTGCGCCAGAGGCCGTTGATCCTGCTTAGCTCAAAGCCCTCTTCACCGCTGGTCCTGCCCAGCCCAAGACCCACTTTGCTGCCGGATCCCCCCTTTCCTGTCAATTTCCCCATTAAAATTTTTGGGGGGCGCAGTATACCTGCTAGGGGGGCCGCGGAGGTCTCTCGGACGAGGTTCCCAGTGCCACCATTGCCACCTGAAAAGACATATCCGCCATGGCCACCCGAAGGGTCCTCACCGCCCCCGAACGCCCGAGGGTCCGACAGCTCCGCCCTGGAGGCCCGAGGGTCTGACAGCTCCGCCCTGGATGCTCAAAGGTCCGACAGCTCCACCATGGCCATACCCGCTGCCTGTTCCGCCCTGGTCCCACGAGCTGCCTTCTCCGTCCTGGAGGCTTCCCGTCCTGTGCGGTTCCCCAGAATCCTTTTTGGCGCACCTGCAATTACTCTCCCCTGAGTATTATCACCTGCACCTGCTCACAATCAGCAGCCTCATTAGCAAGCTCCGTAAAAACACTCACCACAGCCTCAGTCTTGGTCAAGCCTCCAACAGGAACAGTCCATTATCCATCGTCTCCCGAAGTCTCTGATGCACCCAGTACCTGTGATGTAACATATACTCACCTGTGAATTACTAACCTCTGTATCCTTGTTCCGCTGTTTCCAGAAAGCCTGCCTGAATCCATGTTTCCCGAGATCCGGTATTCACCTGAGTTCACGGTGTTCACTCTGAGTTTACTGGCTCGTGACTGCATCTGTAAGAGAAAAGACAAGTATTAATGCACTGTGATTGCTTGACACCAACTAACCTGAAGAGGACCTGCTCACCTGTAATCTGCCCTGCATGTTGTGCCCTTCACCGAATCTGCACCTGAACTTTGAATACTCACCTTTGCACTTGTGTCACTTTAAATAAAACTGTTTGGATTCACTTACCTCTGTCTCTGTGCCTGTATCCTTACACCGGGGAATTGCCGTTTCTGTTAAACTGACGTGTTGGTATTGACTCACACTTGTGAAGCAATTGTCTGAAGCCGTAATTCTCAACAATGCTTTATGGCTGTAAATCCTGACATATTAAGCACATTAATGCATTTGTAAACTTTTGAAATTGATTTCAATCTTTGAATTAAGATAAAAGTTTTTGAATAGTCGGTAACACATTATTTTGATGGTCCCTTTTGTATCCTGACATATTAAGCACATTAATGCATTTGTAATCTTTTGAGATTGATTTCAATCTTTGAATTAAGATAAAAGTTTTTGAATAGTCGGTAACACATTATTTTGATGGTCCCTTTTGAACATTCTGTTAACAATAAGTAACTTTGCAACTACATGTCAATTAACTCTCATTAGAGTATTAGTGTACAGTCTGCTTAATATCTGCAAACTCTGTATTGTGATTGTCCTCCAAAAGAAAATCTACTGACTATAAGTAACTTTGCAACTACAGGTACATGTCAACTTATTCTAACCTTCTAATACTCTACTAATACTCTAATGAGAGTTAGTAGACATGAAGGTGCAATGTTACTTATAGACAACAGAATGTGTTAAAGGTACCATCAAAATAAAGTGAAACCGAATAGGGTAGTATTCAGAAATATTACAGAAACTGAATAAAGTAATCACATGTAAAATAACACTGGGTAGTATATTTGTCCTGACTAAATTAGAGTCTAGTATCGTCGCCTGCAGCACGCTTGACACTTGACTTGTGCAACACATTTGAGAGACGAGAGAGAGAAGATGCAGTACCGCTGAACACTGATGCTTTTAAAATGACTGATCTGAATTTTATAATCTGTGTGGATTCATTTACAGATAAAACCTACATGCTAAAGTGAAACAATGTTTGCGGCAAATTCCCGGATTATAAGTGGGATACCAGCGGGAATTATTAAAATTATGCGCAATACCCACAATCCTGTGACGAAATTCGAGCCCTGAATTGGCTACATTCAAAAGCACAACAGTATCGATATGCGCATCGTCAGGAGTTCATGACAATGTATCGTTGTATCGTTATTCTGAGCACAACCCTAATGTGCTGTGGCATTTTTCCAACATTCCAAAGCGTACATTCGCTTTCAAGAGATCAAAAACGCAACTGTGGGTATTGGGACAGGCCTGGTCCAGACAGACGCAGCAATGTTAATGCTGACATTACAATACCACTATATTATTTAAAATGCATTACAACTACTGCTCTGCTCAATGTCATCACAAAAAGATTATTGTCCACATAACCCAGAAGCGTGATTGCTTACGGCATGCCACCATGATTTATCCCATGCAGTTGCACCATGTGACTGTTAAATACAGTTCCAAGGTAATTGAATCAAGGAGAGCTGAAATTGACTACAAGAACAGCCTCATTAAAGTAAAACTCTACGAGGCTAAAGGAGTGTGTTGTCTTAATTTGATCTGGATGGCACTGCAGTATTCCACTTGGCCTTCAGTCTCCATGGGAGCTAACAAAGCTTTTGATGTAGCATGCGAACACGCAGTTCATAGCAAAGCCATTACATAGCTAGAAACAATATTGAGATTCAGGTCTCATCAGCGCCGGGGAATCCTGGCGCGGCTGAGCAAAGGGGAATCGAATTGACAGCCGTGATGACAGATGAAGGAACCTAATCAAATTATGGTGACCATTTCACCTTGAGTTTATTCCAATTGAAGGGCACATCAGCACATCCTTTTACAAGACAAAAAAAGTGACAATGATGGAAGTGATGATTTCTTGAGTTATTTAATTAGACGGATCTTTGATATTAGAGTCCTTAGCCTCATCCATGTGCATTACTTATTTCTTTTTTATGTAACACTCTGACACGAGAGACCTCAACTACCGACATAATGTGTAGACCAGCGTTTCCTTTAGCTAACAAACCGCTTAAGCTAAAAGCCCGGCGCGCTCACCCGGGGAGGAAGTCATTATTTCTTAGCCAATTAACCTTTTTTGCTCTCTCTTTCAGTTTTCCCTTCATTTTTAAGGATTCGTCAGGCAAAAGAGCTCATTAAGAATTACTTAGCCCAGTCAAAAGCATTCTCGTAAGCTTGACGTTTGTCTCTCTGCCTCGTTAAAAGCCTCCCGAACGGTTCAGGTTTAAAATCTTTGAGCTCTTTCCCCATTCAGTCATTAAAGTTCAACCGTGGCCTCAGGGGAAATCAACAGAGGTGAGGTCCACGAAACTCCAGCCTAATGCCATCGTGTCTGCGATGAGTAATCCAAGCAGCACGACATTATGAGCAATAAAGAGAGGAAATATTTAGCTGACTCACGGAGAGCTTCAGCTGGCGAGGAAGAAATGAATGCAAATTGACAGATCCATCCCAGAGGTTTGTTTCCTGGCAATTGCATTTCGCGGTATGACTCGTGTGTTTGTTGTGGGCGTAAGTGAAACTCAAAGGGCAGATACTTAATGGGAGATAAATTTCTCTATTGACCGGCTCTATCTTTCGATAGGTTGCGGAATCTCTTCCAAACTCATTATCTGAAACATCCATTATCAGATTAGAAGCCCATTTCATGCATATTTGGTTTTGTGGCACTTAACTTCAAAGAAAATTGATTTGGAAAGTAAATAACCCGAAAATGATAGCTACACATCTTTACACTGTCTGTCGTGCAGTGTAGGTTTTTTTAAGCAGCCGGTCCTTACCTATAATGTGCTCTCCCACCATGCAATAGCAGCTCCTCACACCATTTCCCAGAGAAAAAAGCTTTTTCATTTCATTTGGTGCAGGCGTCTTTAATAAGCCATGAAACTGCACACTCTGCTGCATTACCTTCTCCACATGTTGCTTAAAGATACTCAGTGTGGAGCAAAGAGGAAACTGTTTCAGCACCGGGTGAGGATGGAAATGCTTCTAAAACTGAGCAATGAGGAGTACTGCATGTCTCCTGTACTCTTATATATGTGCTATTGATGGCTGTAAAAGTCTACACTATTGGATTATTTCTATTGCCAAAAATAAAAACTGAAATATCAAAGCAATACTGTGAATATTTATCATAGTTAAATAGTTTTTGTGTGTGTGCGTGTGTGTGCGTGTGCGTGTGCGTGTGTGTGTGTGTGTGTGTGTGTGTGTGTGTGTGTGTGCGCGCATGTGTGTGTGTGTGTGTGTCTCAATCTTTGACCTAGTGAGGACATTTTCCTGTCCCCATGAGGAAAACAGCTTATAAATCATATTCCGTGAGCCTTTTTTGGGGATAAAGTAACAATTCAGAAAGTTGTGTTACTGGAAATATGTTGAAATATTTATTGATTAAGTAAGTACACAAAGGACAAGGATGACAACATGACTAATTAAACACGGGAAAAAAAACACTGCAAGATGCACTGCAATTAAATTGTACTACATGATATTAAACAATGCAATACAATTTGTTTTTTTAAAAGAACAAAAATGTATAAATAACTGATTTAAATAATCTAAACCTACCCACTTGGAAAGGCTAGGTTTAGGGTAGCAGGGTAGTAAGCTCAAACAAATCCTATATACGTATTGTGGCATGTATAGAGGTAATACATGCCACAATATACATAATACGTATAATATACACCTCTCAATGTGGCGGCAGCAGGTCAAAACAAAATACTGAATGAAATGGACTACAATTCATGAATATAAAGTGAAATATTGACTCATTTCAAATTATATTTTTGTTAAGATGCAACAACTACAATCGGCAAACAAATAAAATAAAATAAATAATAAAAAATAAAAAAAACACGCAATTGGTCCTCGATCACATATGCAGATTTAATGACCCAAAGTATTTTTTCCTCAAGGTCATGGAGCAATTTCAATTTTAGTGCTCTTTCAGACTGGCTAGTTAAATGTAAAATTGAGGGGATAGATAGATGTTTGACCGAGACAGGGAAAGGTTGTACAAATGCTTGTAATATGATTGCTACATGTGATACTATAAAAAAAATAAAAAAAATAAAAACACTTACTCCACATATGGTGCATAATTTTATGTAACAAAAAAGAAACTCCTTGACATTAATAAAATGAGAAAACACTCTATTTGCTTTATGCACATGTGTTTGAAAGACTTCCAACGACTGGTCATGAAGAAAATGTTAATGACCTTCCTATACAACTCATCCTTTTATGCGCAGTCCATTTGGAAAGTCAGTTTTAACATTCAAATAGTTAAACTATGCATCGTCAATTTAATTTGCCTCCAGGCTCCACGCTTATGAGGGGAATTGGTTCAAGGCGAGGAAATGTCTCTTCAGCGCCTTTACAGTGAACGTTTTTGATTTGTGACTTTTTATCAGTATTCTACACATAAAGCCACTGGCTTTCTTTTATTCTATGGTAGACTCACTGCTAATTACCACACTATAAAATTTTTGTCCAGGATTGGATTATTAATTATATGCATATTTGAATGAAACTAAGTATTTTCCCAAGGTCGGCTGAGATATTTTAGCCATATTCTTCATCATTATGTTTAAATGCTTTTATTTGATTGCAATTTTTCAGTCAATTCTCACACAAAGTGACTTGCAGTACTATAATTAGTTGTACCCGTTATTGCTAGCATCACGATTACTATTTTCATTTAGAGATTTCCCAAATGCCCTAATATAAATGAAAAATGAATGTCGGTGAAAGGAGCTGCAGACTGCAGTAACAAGAGTTAAATTGATAGCAGATTACTTTTACTTGAAGAGGCAGGTGATAGCACCATTAGGTGAACTGTACAATGCAGCATTCTCCATTTCAAGGTCCAAAAACCACTGAGGTGGAAAACTAAATCTGTCACCCTCCTTTTTCACTCTAATCGAGCTTAAAGGTGATCAATGACACACCAGGCAGTGGTATCTGACGCTCTTTCTCTGTTAAGAGCATAAAAAAAAATGTGCATCAAAATTCCAACAACCACACAGGCCTCCTGTAAAGCTACAGGGAGAAGACTTTCTGTCTTAAAACAGAAAGAAGAGGTAAGAATACTAACTAATAGTGGAAAGCATAACATAGAAGTCTGTTGACCATAAAAAATACAAGATAAAAATAAAATAAAAGCTTTGGTATTGTAACAATCTCAGGTCAAAGATGATGAAGGCAGCAGAAGAAGTGTTTCCTAATAACAACTAGATGTATTCAACACGACAATAGAACATGAAACAAGACCGGATAATGAGTGATACAAACAGAGGAACTTAAATAGACAGAGATAATGAACTAAATGATAAGCAGATGTGATGATTAATCTGTGTCCATAGAAACTAATGATTGGCGGGAAACTGAGACAAAGGAGAACATGTGACTGAAAATAACAAACTAAAAGTCCATGAAAATGAAACTAAGATGAAAACAGCATCCAAACAGAACATAACTGTGACAGGTAATATATACGATGACAACATACACATAGTAGGCTATTAGTGAGGAGCAAAATATGGAATCCATTCTAAACAAATAAATAAAAAAAACAATGTCTATTGATGTGGAGCATACTATGGACATCCATTCTGCATAAAAATAAAATAAAATAGCATATGACAACTTTACAATACAAAATGGCAACAAAAACAGACAATGACCTCATTAGGTGTGCATCACTTTTTATAAATACAGTCGAACTGATTTGTGCTTGAGCTTGAAAAAAAAGAAAAAAGAGACATATAGCTGGAGTCGCTGACAACCTGGGGCTTTTCTCAAATTTTAGTCCAAACTCAAAACTGTATTAATGATTAAACTAAGCCAAACATTTGTAAAACTAATAAATAGTTACTCAATTCACTTCATCTACAACACCAAACAAATAAAACTTAGACATAGATAGCAATATCGACCCCCAAGTTTGTCTGTGCTTTCAGCAAAATGTCACAGCATTGATTAATTTTGTGAATTATTGTAACTGAATGCTGAACTTTTAGCTTACTTTCGGTGTTCACTGAAGAAGAGTTTTGTGTAGGAAACATTAATCAGAATGCACAAGCTCTGATCAAATATATTTATACCCTGCTCAATTTTGAAAACAAAACCTCTACGAGTTCAGCGCAGACAGTTGGTCTCTGTGTGATTTAAAACACAGTGGCACATTATTAGACAAAACTCCAGCAGGTAATTACCAAAATGTGTCATTTTTGTGGTGTTTTATTCCTAATGTTAAGTCCGTTTGGTGTCAGTCGCAATGAATGCTGGGTAACCTTTCCATTCACAAACTCCTCAGCAATTCAGTGTTTGATGTAACATATCATATTGCAACTTTGATGTAATGAACCGATTTCAACATCAGTGTCAGAAGAAAGAATCCCAAAGCATTCCAAAGATTACTTCATAAATAATGAAGATCCTTTAATCCAAAAAACAACTGATCTCTTCTAACAAACTCAACATTCAATGATGCTGCTATATTAAACGGTGTGTTCAGAATACAAAGCAACCATTGCTTCATGGGAGTTACATAATCAGTCACACATTCTGACATCATTCAGTCCAATGTGTGAAAATGTGTCTTCTGACTCTCAAAATCCAACCCCTAAAATGCTGAATGAATTATTTCTGAGGCTGGTAAATTATGAATGTGTGTTTGCTCCCTCTCCTACAAGAAACGTATGCATTATGGATCCGGCCGACGTGCTCAGAGGAAAGTCCATATGTTTTCACAGATAATAAAGCAGACTAACAGAACAGGTTAATAATAGGTAACACCTCCGGTCTGGCCAGGATATACAGTATACAGTACTGTGTGAAACATGTCAATGTCATGTTGGCCATATAAAATGATAAACACGGTATCCTCCTCGTGATCCTATTTTGTTGTGAAAGTTTTGTATTTTGGTAGAAAGGATCCAAAAAGTACTAAATACACATTATAAATCAGTTTTAAATGTCTTGATGCCATGGATACACTCTCAGGAAAAGCCATTTAGAAGCTTAAAAACTAAACTCTCCAGAAATGTCAATCATTCTAAAATGTATCATAAAACTTGAATAATTAGGAACAACACTTTGATGCATCAGCTATGAAGATAAAAATGATGTTGTTTTTGTGTGATTGTGTCTTTCAGAGACAACTTTTACTAAATGAGGCATATATTAGGTCTTTTTTTTCCCAGCGGGTTGACCATCCCCGTAAGTATGATTTCAACGCTCCAACACCCCAAAACACGTACAAATTGAGTGGAGAATTCGGCAGCTTGATGGTGAAAATTGAATTGGGATATTTTTGGGCTACTTTAAACTGGCCATTGGGCTACTTTTGTTTGCACAGATCTGGCCTCCCTGCCATCTGAACCACCCTGGTACCCTCTTCGACTAACTGTTATGACTCACCTCATAAAATTCCTATTTCCTCTCTTCTTTTGTGGCGTCAGGAGCTGACTTTCGGATGGGGGGAATTCTGTCACGTTTAGTTAGTATTTATTTAATTTCCGTTTGTTGTAGTTCTAATTTCCTGCCACTATCAGTTGTCATGGATATTAATTTAACAAACATATATTTTTTATTAAATTCGTCACCTTAAGTCCCTCTGTTTTTCACGGTCATTGTCCGGTATTGTTTGTGCATGGCACACTGTTTCTCTTGTGTTTGTTGTTAGTGGATTGCCTGAGTTTTCTTAATGTTAATAAATTAAGTTATATTTGAGTCCATTTCGCCAACCTTCTTCATCCCTGGGATAAAACGTGATATATACTGGCTTTCAGCAATGTTACATCACATAAATAATATTCATTATGATAATATTGATTAAGTGTGATTTTGCTTTAATAACTCAATAAACAAGTAGTTAATTAGTACTTACATAAAAGACACAATATTACCAGAAACTTTGTCTATTTTTGCTCCATCGGTGGAAATGATGGAATGAAAATAAATCACAGCAATATGAACCAGAGCTTCAAAATAAACAGATAAATGGTGTTTTACCTTGCATTCATATTTTTCTGTTGAAATGGAGAACCCTGGGTTGATGGCCAGCACTTTCTGTACTTATGTAGGAAACATCCCAATTTCAGCTAATTATAGCATATTAATCAAGCTACTATTAATTTTATCTTGATTAGTTGGTTCATGTTCATTGCAACGTTCTTTATGTTAAATTAAATTAAAGCCCCATGGCTGCAAATGACTTGGCAGGAACACTGACCAGTGCTTCTCAGCGAGGGGAGGGGAGAGGAGGCTGGCATAACCTAATTACTTGGACACAGCTTAGTTCAGGCTCAACAAAGGGCCAATCGATGATAAGAAAGTAGCTGAGAGTGGCTTTGACACCAGTCAATTGGTTATGTCAGTGTCCAGCCCAGATGGTGCACACTGGCACGCAGTCAATTGAATTAACCGCACCCCTTCTGCACAATGGAGAGCCGTCTCCCTCCTCATTTTTATGCACTCAAACCCCACAACATTCCACTAGAGAGACAGTCTAACGGCATGCACTATTCACAGCACGGGAGTCAGACGACTCATCACAAAATCAATATCCTTGTAAGGGGCTCTGATGCTTGTTATACACACCTTTACTGGGAGGTAGTGGTAAGATGAGGTTCACATCAATGCAATATTAGTCTATTAAATTAGAGAAGGGTTGGCAGGCAGGAAATCGTATTTAGTTACTAAAGGAAAAAGTTGTAGCACTTGGGTAGCAGAGGCCAAGACAAAAACAGAGAGGCAGACAAGATTAGATCATGATCCTTAGAGGGACTGATTTATATGCACAGTTATGGTAGAAAGAAAGAACAAAAGAAAGAAATGTCTGCACTGAAAACTTTAAATGCATGTAGGCCCATTTGTCATTTATTACGTAAGGGTCCGTTTATAAATATTTATTTTCAAATATGTAAACATTCTTGTTTTGCTTTTAAGTAAATTTGATATTGATAAAAAAATCAGCATAATAAACAGTACGTTTACTTGAGAACGAAAAGTGCAAAAAAGTAATAATAAAATGAATGATAATAATAAGTTGAATCCTCTGAAAACAAGTCTAATGCAGTTTTGCTGAAGGAAATGTATAGTTTTATAAAGTATATCTCTTTTTTATACCGGGTTACGCGAGACGAAATTACGAATTAAAGACACATAAACGTTATAAAAATGTCATAACACTTTACAATAAGGTTTCATAAGTTAACATTAGTAAACTACTAAAGGTAACATGAACTAACAATGAACTCACTTCTACAGCATTTGTTAAATGTAGTTAATGTTCATTTCAACATTTACTGAAACATTAAAATCAAAAGTTGTATTTGTTAACATTAGTAGATGCAGTGTGGACTAACATGAAGAAGCAATGAATTACTGTATTTTTATTAATTAACATTAACAAAGATGTCAATGTCATTTTTATTTATATAGCACTATTAAAACAACACTTGTTGACCAATGTGCTTTACATCATCGCAGTAAAAATGACAGAATAATGCAATAATACAATAATAAAAATGATCATCAAAATGAAGAATATGCCATGGCAAACAAATGTGTCTTAAGATTAATAAATATTGCAACAAATGTATTGCTCCTTGTTAGTTTGTTAGTTAATACATTTACTAATGTTAACTAATGAGACCTTATTGTAAAGTGTTCCAAAAAAGTCACAATGAATGTTTTCATGATTGATGAGCACTTGGGTGCCTGATTGTAATGTGTACCTGTAATATACCTGTCTTTTCTTCATTTTCTCTTGAAGTGTGTTCAAACTGTCCTCAGTGCATTCCAGAGTACCAGGCAATTAAGTGCCCACAAGATTTCCCTCTCAAGATTAGCATGTTTTTTTGCTGAAGTCGATGAGGAGAGTTAATACAGCTTTAATGGTATTTGAAATGTAGCTCATCTGCACTTGTCCTCTTGTCATGGCAACAGACCAATCTGAATTTGACGGGTCGTATTTTGGACTCCAATAACTCCACTGCATGCTAAGCTTGCCCCGTTTTAAGTGTGCACACATTAATTAAGAACTTCGTTTTCCGAGCCTCAAGGTTGCAGTTAAAGCCCTAATGCCATTTCTGATGTTCTGTGTGTGGAATATTTACAATCAGATGCAGTCAGTTAAGGGTCATACAAGCATTCAGCTCATCTGGCAACGCTCAAGCAGCCGTGTTTAGTGGTCCTCTTATGTGTCTTGGTGTGTATGTATACACGTATATCTAGAGAATAACTTCATATGAATGAAAGTATGGGAAATGGCTCTGGTTGCTTTGAAAGATCTTTCACGTAGGCTACTAAATCACGTATTGAATCACAACGGCACAATTGCGAGTGAGATATTGCTTTTATACATCAGTTCAATAAACAAGAAGTTAATATCGAGAAACTTACATTTTTAGACACAATAATAGCTGCTCCCCAATTCTGAGGCTGGATCCTTTGAAGGCAGCATTCGAGGGCCGAATGCGTCACAGCACGGCGACGAAGGCTGTTCCAATTCTAAGTTTCCTTCGAATGCAGACTACAAATGTGGCCTTCTTTTCCTAGGCTGCAATGGATAGAACGAGTGGATCTTTCGCAGCCTAGCCTATCCAAGATTCATTGCACACAATGCCGGATTACAATTTTAAGTATTGTTGGGTTTCAACTTACTTATCTAACGATACACACATTAAAAAACAAACTTTGAAGCTATTAAAATGTTGACATATCTTTCCAATTTGCAATTTTAAAGAAAGATTATACGTTTAATTATGTACATAAATGGACCTACGAGAACATATTTAGAAAGGTTGTGAACCCTGTTCTGTTTTCAGACAGTTGGGTTACACTTCATTTTAAGGTGTCCGTATTTCAGTGTAAGTATACATTTAAGTTCTGAGTAATAATAATTAACTACATGTACTTACTATAGGGTTAGGGTTAGAATTAAGGTTTGGTTTAGGTTTAGTCACATGTAATTATGTGTAATTTATAGTTATTACTACAGTTACTACATGTAACGTGTAACAAGGACACTGTAAAATTGAGTGTTACCGACAGTTGTATACAACTTTTTTTGTTATACAAAGTCCAGTACACACACTATACTGACGCTTGTCAACGACACCTGTCACAGTTTCTAGGGGACAAGAACAATCCTCCGTAGGCTAGAAAGTCACATTTAAAAACGTTCAGTCTGACCTTCCTTTGAAGGAGGCGGCCTCTCAACTGACAGCTACTGGCCGTCAAGTGTATCAAGTAGAAGCTCCAAGTGGGATTGGGCGGGGCATATGCTCCAAGTGGGAGGGACTTACGCTCCAACTGGAACTGGCACTGACTTCTGTTTACATCTCCTGGCAGTTACGTCACAACGAAAATGGTTCCAAACTGAGCCACAGTGGAATGAACCACAGCTTGTCTCCAAGCAACTCATATCCGTGGTGTTCCTGAATGCATCAGTGTTTTTGAACAAATCGAATGAGTTAATGAATCAATGACTTGCTCATTAAGACCGACTGGTTTCGTTCTTGAACGAATCACTTTTTGAATGAATCGGTTGAGTCACTTGTTCGCATTCCAGTATGAGTCACTGTTTTGAACCACGCACCTAAACCGATTCATTCAATGACTTACTTATAAAGACAGTCTAATGTCGCCATCTACTGGCGTTATATTAATTTCTTCTTTTTTCTCGCACATTTTCCTCAGGGCATGAAATTTATTGTGACGTGTTATACAAATACATTTGAATTGAAACTAACGATAATCTAATAGTGAATAGAAAATAGATTTAATTTTATGACAATATTGTACAATATTTTATTACTTTGTAATTATTACAAAGTAATTATTATAATTAGCCAATTATTTAATTTGGAAACAGCATGCTGTCTTTATAATATCACACTTAATGATCTGTCACAGACGTTTTGTAACAGTGTGACTGTGTTTCCCCCTTTTTTCTAGTATTTTGGTTTAGTCCTGTTCAGTTGTTTCACTTGTGTTGAGTTAATTATCTTCATCCGTGTCACCTGTCTCCTATTCATTATACTCATCAGTCTCTGGCCGTTTCTCAAAACCAAGAATGCAAAGAACGGACTTGTGTTCTTGGGGAGAACGCTCTTGCTAGTTGTTCTTGGAAGTATGAACTTACAAGGTGACGAGCACACAGAACGCTGCTGACAGTTTGAGGCGATGTGTTCTTGCTGGTATTGCGCAATACCCCCACACAGCGCCGTCTTCAGTACCCAAACATAACAAGAATTATTGATGATAACAGCCAGGTTTTTAGCATGACTGGCCGGTTGGCTCGCTAGCTACACCCGCGTGCGCTTATGGAGATTCTTCACTACCGAAAATGTTTGAGCATATTTTCGATTCGCCATAAATTTTCGTAAAAATGGCAATATTTGAAATCTACACAGTATATTTCTCGCCTCAAATGCTATCAGAAGTGAATTTAGTGATGAAATAGCATACGAAATTGTAGAAAAACGACTTACTGTTGTTCTGCCTTTCTGCTCCACGCTCCTTCCTTGAATGCCGAAATGAATGCTGGGATATATCTGCCGTCAAGTTCACACAAGTTACCAACCGATGCATCCTCGGTAAAATGGGCGTGTCAAGAACACTTCCGGGATTTTTAACCGTTCTTGCCAAAATGCAAACTTGTGTATTGAGACAGTACTTGGGCAGCGACTGATGACGTTTCACAAGTCCACAAGAACACAAGTACAGACAAGAACGCATATTGAGAAACGGCCTCTGTGTTTAGTTTCCCTCAGTTCTTTCAGTCTTGGTCCGTTCTCGTTTATAGTATGACGTGTGTTGTGACTCCTGAGTTTAGTTTGAATAAATTCCTGTTTCCAGTTCCTCATCGTCTTACTCGTGATTCCTTAAACAACTACGTTACCTAACACTTTTAATATTCATATAAATACTCATGTTAATAAATATATAAATTAGATTAGAATGCATAGCCTTTATATTTTAGGAGGAATCATCATATTCGAGGGTCCTTGGCATAACATGGTTTAAAATTCTCTCTTCTGAGTACAAAGCAACAAGAAACATTTAAAAATTGTCACATTTTTACAAGAGATAGTTAAAGCCTCAAAATGTCTTTCAATTTTTTTTAAAGTCATGCTAACTCAGTACTTAAATTCATAATGAACTTCATGAGAAATTGCATTAACCCACATTCAGTGAGTCCAGCGATTTTTCAAACTCATTGCCAGGAGCCTATTCTAAGCTCAAATTCATGTTTTTACTGTGTTCGGTACATTTGCTGCTTTCTTACTGCCTAGAAACCTTGTAAAATAAGACTTACATGACACTGCCTGCAATTTCTTTTCACGTGGAGGTCAAAGCAACGCATAACACTTTCGTTGAAGCCTTGACACAACCCATGTGACAGGGCCTTTAGAAGGTCATGTGATTAGCCAGGGCTGGTTTGATCCCTGCAGTGAACTATGAGGCCATCATCACTGTGCCCTTGAGTAAGACACTTAACCCCAAGTTGCTCCAGAGGGACTGTTCCGTATAATAGCCAGAATTCATGGTGCTTTTCTCTGTTGGGGTTGTGTTAAAGTAATAGACACAAACTCTACCAGCTCTGGTTGTGCAGTGGTGACAAATAAAGATTTGTCTTCTTCTTTTTTTGGAGTATTGCATGGCAACAACATGAAGATTGAAGACTTAAAGGTGCGGTAAGCTATTTTTTGGAATACCATACATAAAGTGTCCCTACTGCCAGACAGATATCTATAACTGAAATGGGTTTCTCTGAGACAGCCATCAGCTCTGAAAAAATAAAAGAAAGAGTCCGATTGCTTGCAGGGGGCTGGCCAGCAGGTTAAACCTATATATATATATATATATATATATATATATATATATTTTTTTTTTTTTTTAAATATCTTTTAAAAAATGTTTATAAAAAAGCAAAATACTATGTTTTTACATTACTTTATTATAACTAACTAACTAGCTAACTAAATAAATAGATATAATAATAATGATTTTTCCAGAAAGTTTGACCATTATGTGCTAAAAAAAGAAGAAAATCACTTAAAAAAAAACCCTCAGACAGATTACAGAACCCATTAAAAGTGGAGCAAATTGCAGTCGCTCCACTCAGCTCACATACTACACACTTCAGCCTGGTCTTAGAGAGTGGGACACTGAAGCGAACAAAATGGCGATGAGCACAACAGCTGAAATCAATTTGACCGTCTTTACAGGTTTGATGGTAAACCACCACATAAGAAAAGTATTGGCAAAGTAAGTCTGCCCTGATCCAGCTTGTGTGAAAAAAAAAAAAAAATCAATAAACTGCCCACCCAAATTAACTCAAGCTCCAGCTTTCTAAACCAAGAACAGCCATATCATGTTTGTATGGTCTCAGGGCTGTTGCTCCCGCTCTGTGGGATCATCTGAGCACCATATTCAGTTCTTAACACAGACATATTACCACAAGTCAGCAAATATCAGCAAGACCAATAGCCCTACTGTGAACAAATGATTCAGCAATATCATGATCATAAATTCCCCAACCAGCAGAAGTCTTCCTTGCAACATTTCAAGCGCACTAAAGTCATATAAAAGAGAAATTGTAAATGTATGCAGCAGGAGCTTTACTGCACTAGGTCAGCACATGTTCTTTGAGCTGTATTATGATTATGGTTTTCTCACATCTTGGTATTTCACAAGCTATTTTAGAGAATTCCATATAATTTATAAATAAAACACATGGTATGGCACATCTTTTTTAAAATCCAGATAAATACTGTGGCAGTGTTGGATACCAAATCCGACTAAACTTGAGCTGATTGTTCAATGACGCTGGGTTTACTACTACTAATGATAATTAATATAATCACTATTATTTCACTATAATATATTGTGATGTAAATGTTTCCATTGTTGAGTTCTATAAACCCAGAATTGCAGTTACTAAAGCTCATAATTATTGGATCTGGCTATTGTTGCATTATTTGCAAATTAATTTTATTTATTAGTTTGTAATGTAATATAAATACAATTAAACTTTTTGGATTGCTGGTCAACATGTAGTCAGTTACTATAACATACTCATTCCTTTGTCTGGACGAAAAAATATTAGGGATGCATCATGCATGATATATTGACCATATTGGTATCCGGTGATATATGTTTATTTTTAATGTTATCGTTATCGGCCCTATAAGAAAATTTGACCGGTATACTAAAGCCGATAAATAATGGACTGAATGGCTTCAGATGGCATACTGTTTGCCATGACTCAATAATGGCTTCAGATGTACACTGTTCGGCAAAATGGTTTTGAATTGTTTGAAATGTTTTCAAATGATTATTAAATAAATTAGATCTCTCCGAAAAGTGCAACGTGAAGTCTATCTATCTATCTATCTATCTATCTATCTATCTATCTATCTATCTATCTATCTATCTATCTATCTATCTATCTATCTATCTATCTATCTATCTATCTATCTATCTATCTCTCTCTCTCTCTCTCTCTCTCTCTCTCTCTATATATATATATATATATATATATATATATGTATATATATATACTGTATATATAGGATACATGCAATTATAATGAGAACATTATAATTGTGTGCTTAGGAGATGGCTTTTAATGTAATGTTTTGTTTTTGTAAACAGGCTCTCAAAAATTATATATATATATATATATATATATATATATATATATATATATATATATATATATATACATATATATACATATATACAAAGTTGTATTTAGATTTATCTGTCAATATATCGGTTATCGGCCCTCAAATATAAAAAATTATCGGGTTTGGCCAAAATGTTCAAATCGCTGCATCTCAAGAAAATACGTGAATGAGAGCAGCTTTATTGGACCTTTTGTCTATATATTATATTGAAGTTAAAGTATATACGAATATATTATGAGAGAAAACAGATGTAAACTGCTGGCACTGCATTGCATCATCTAGCGAAATTTAGCAACTTTTTCAGTAGACTTTAGGTACTTTCGATTGAAAATAGTTGGCAACACTGCTAAACAGTGTATAATGTATTGAACAATACATTATATGTATATAAATAAAATGAAATATTATTTGACTTCTATGATTCTTATTTTTTAGGACATTAAATATAATCAAAAAGATAATCAAATAAAAAAAATCTCTGTTTAAACGCTGAATCAAATGAAATGATGAATCACAAAATAATGCACTGTTTATATGCATTCCAATCCAGTCATTCTAAAACAAGATATTCGCAAATGATATTAGCAAAAAAAAAAACATTTGAAAAGTGCCAATCATGCATGCATAAAAAAAGTATGACAAGTTTGACGTCAGTGCGAAAAGTAAACAAATTATAAAACAAACACAATTTTATTTAAATGCTAATTGGATGAACCACAATCAAAGTTGTACAAAATATCCAAACAACTGTGACCGAAAAAGTTCTGAAGGATCGTGTAACACTGAAGACTGGAGTAATGATGCTGAAAATTTAGCATTGTCATCACAGGAATAAATTACATTGTATAATGTATATTTAAATAAAACAGTTCTTTTAAATGTATAAATTATATAAATAATATATCACTTTTTTGTAGGTTAATCACATGCATTTTGGAAACTAATTTGTACATGCATAAGGTGCTATACAAACATTGGCGCATTATATTCACGTACACAAGAGTGCAGTTGGACAGCTGCAGGCTCTACATTCTCTCCTGAGCACAAAGAATAAACAAACGCTTGTCAAACAATCTGTCTCTTATTTATTGCTAAACGCAAACTAATTCTTCTTCTTCCCAATCGATTCAGCTGCATGAAATGCACGAGCAGGAGCCACCCATTGAGATTGACAGAACAACTTGTTATGAGAGACTTCAGGATTGGTGTCTGACTGTGTGTCTGTGAAATGAAGCTGCTCTTCTCGACTAGTTTCTAAAGACAGCTATGAAGTGCGATAAGGGTGTGATGAAGTAACTGGGGCACATTGAGAAATGACGTTACATAATGAAAGACTAGAGTGACAAACACATAAAAACACTACTTACACCTGTGTTTACTGTGTACACACACATATGAATAGTATATGTTTGTGAGATCAACCATAACTACTGTATATGTGTATTCATAGAAAGGACTAACCCTAACCTTGCTCTAACCAAAATTAATTATTGGTGGTAGTTGTGAACCACAGATGATTTATAATTATTTCAATTATTATTCAAGTGTTAGCACAAGGCATTCTCAAGACATTATGCCAAAAACATCCCACAAATTTTGCTCCGAAACATCCAGTGTTATCATCTAAAAGTTAGAATTTTTTTTTTCATTTTGTCAATGAAATTAAAGATTAAAAACATGCATCATGAAGATTATTAAATGGATTTCAGTCAAACATACTGTAGATAAACATTATACATTGCTAGCACCTTAATTAGCTCAGTCAAACATCCATATGAGACTAATTAAGTATATCCACAACATAATACAGTTTTTTACAATCGCTATGACAATTTTTTCAATACTTTTAACAAATTTCCTAAACTCTTAACACAGTTAGCACTACATCGGTCTGTGTAAGCTACTGTATACTATTAACACATTTCTTGTTGTTTTCACACAAAATGCATACAATTAACACAAATGTAAAATGCTTGAACTTCTTTTACACACAAGCTCAAACAAGACCAAAACAATGTATTTTTACTGGCAAATTTACCAATGCTTTAACACTGTATGTCAGAACAGATAATACCATGTTCTAAACCTAACCTTACAGGCTAAAGTCAAGGTAAACAGCTGTTTATATTGTGAATTGAAACACAAATATATCCCCTGTATTTCATTATATTGTTACTGAGAAACAGCTGATTGAATTATGCAAATATATACATTTATTTTTATTTATTTTATTTATTGCACCAATTCTGTCTCTGTCTTCGTTTTTTCATTACAGTAACCGTACATTCTATAAAGCACTCTGAGATGGGTCTTTTTTATTGAATTTCTACAGCAAAATACCTAAACCTAACAAAACAAAAATGTAGAGAGGCTTCAAAAGAAAATGCAGTGCAAAACGCAATCTATGATGAATACAATAAACTGTCTGTTGTATAAGGGCAGACCTGACACATATAAAATAATGCAGTTTCTGTAATTCCATCTGATGTTAGTGTTTTTATGACATTGTGCTATGATTGACTAAATCTTCCTGTTAGACGGGAACATATGTTAGTGTTTTGAAAAATTATTTGATTTTTAGACATGTTTGCCGTGTTTTGGTAAACATAGTGTATTGTTGATAGAGTATTGTTGTATTTTGAAAATTAGTGTTGGAGTTTAGTTTACTATCTGTGATTTTGAGCATGAAATTAATCGTTTTGCCAATCGTGTGCTGTAGGTGTGTTGGTGCCTTAAGAGTTTAGGACATTTGTTAAAAGTATTGAAAACATTTTCATAGCGATTGTAAAAAAAACTGTAATATATCTTACATTTTCAGTGAAGTGCACGCACAGGTGAACGTGAACTATACGTGCTAGTCAAAATATGCAAGTAACATGGATACGCCACACCAAATTATTATAAACACTGAGAGCTAATAGCTGTCTCTAAAGTTGTTCAGGAGTTCAGGTATGTATGTTGATCATATTTTGATACATGCTTAAATCAGTGATTATACATTTTTCATAGTACTTGACTTGTTACACATTTCCATAATTTTGCACTTTACCATTCCCTAAAATGATTTAATATTTCAATCAGAGCAATGGACTAATTTATAATAAATTTTTGGTTCCCAAAGAAGCTTTAAATTAACAGTTCTTAAAATAACCATTATCAGTATGGAGGACATTTAATAAATGTAAAAAACCTATATATAAATCCACTATAAAGAACCTTTTGTGGAATAGAAAGGTTCAGTGGATGTTAAAGGTTCAGATTAAAGTTTTTATTACAAAAGACAGAAAACATGAAGCAAGACATGAAAGATCTGTTCCTAAAATCTGGCATACATGCTCAGGATGACCAGTAGTTAAAACTAACCCGAACACGATGTACTTATAGTGTAGGTAGGTCCTATTTTCAGAATAACACATAATCAAAAATAGAGTGCTCCCTTAAAGGGATATTGACACTAAAATTAAAATCTGTCATCAGTAACTCACCCTCAAGAAATGTTTTCTTCTGTAAAACAACACTGAACCCTTCTGATTTTCAAAATAGATTATTTTGCGTTCAAAAATTAAGTCATAATGGTTTGCAACGACGTGAGACAAGAGTGAATAAATTATGACAGAATTTTCTATTTTGGGTGAACTATTCCTTTAATGTTCTGCTTCCAGACTGCTGCAGGTAAATTTGTGTTGAAGAATTGTTTGCAACAGTTTGAGAGTTTATACATTCAGTGCACTTCTGCCATTTGAATAAAACACATCAAATAAAATGTGACAAATCAAATTTTTGACATGCCACTTAAAATATGTTCTTGTTGTCTGTCACTTTGCACTCTATGAAAGTGTCAAACCACTAGAGGTTCCTCCTAGAAGCTAAATGAGAAGAAAAACATGTTTTTCAGGCTTAAACACAATACTACAAAAAGAACACCGTTTCTTGGCAAACAGATATTTCCTGAACAGCATAGAACCATGTACCAGGGAAATACAGAATGTTCCGAAGTTTTTAGCATGAACTCAAAATTGACCTTATTTTCTTGGTAAATGCACGCCGTTGCATGCTCTGTGCTAATGCATGTTGAAAAATTTGTGCGAACTGCTGGTGTCAATTGCAGTGATTGGGTCAGGTCACGTATCTGCTTTCGCTCAAGCTAAACGAGTTTATTTCGCTCTGAAAGCATCAGTGTGAAATCTTGCCTCGAGTTTTGCATGTTAATGAGTTTTTGTGAATCTAAAAGATGGCCCACATTTCTTCTCACTGAATATGTGTCATGCAAAAACCATTTCAGGGGCAACTATATATGCAAACAATGAGGCACCCATGGAATTTGACTCACACCAAATGGTTAGCTTTGTTTCCCAGCGACGGGTTGCTTCCATGTTGCAATACTATTGCAAAAATCCCACCCACGTTTCCTCAGCTCCCCATGGCTAGGTCACTTAAAGTCTTTGAGGAAGCTGTCCTCCATAAAGGATACGTTAGTTGAGGAGATAAATGCGGTAAGATGCTCTAGGCCATAAGAGCACATTCCTTCACCTGCTAATCATGACCATTAATCACTCTGCCTGGCTCTCTCTTTCCCATAGGCCACAGGCACACAGGTCAGGGCCAACGTCTGCAGCTTGCTGTGGGCGCGCAGGTTAATGTGGATGCTGCTCGGCAAGGTAGCGTAAAGTTTAACATGGTTTCATAGTGTTCTCTCATCAGAAACCGCTGTAGTTAAATGACACTATTCAATGCATTTCGATTTAAAATATATATATATATATATATTTGCAACTTGTTTATACTTAAAACAAGTGAAACACATCTACGAGTGTACATAAAAGCAATATACACTTGTATTAAAGATACTGTCTTTTACTGTCTTTCAACAATGCATAGGTCTATCTTTTTTCAAGGATTAGATATTTAAATTTGGAAAATTAGACAAAAATACTTAAGAACAGATAGAACAACAGATAGATAGATAGATAGATAGATAGATAGATAGATAGATAGATAGATAGATAGATAGATAGATAGATAGATAGATAGATAGATAGATAGATAGATAGATAGATAGATAGATAGATAGATAGATTGCATCACAATCATTTTCAAATAATTTTACATTTTTTTATTATTTTTTTGTGGGTGCACTGTGTTAAATCAATGAGTTAAAGTTCCTGAACAACATAAATAAAATATGGTTCAAGGTTCTCTCTGTTAATAGAACAAATGCTTGTGTTGCACAGTATTATTTATCCTCCACAAATGTTTTGTTAGAAGGCTTCTTTGTTGACAGTCAAACACCCGTTAAGCTAATGATAAGGTTACCATTTTGTTTCTTACACATTAACTTCTGACAGTCAGACATATCAAGTAAATATTGCACATAAAGTGAACTGTAGCATATGTTCTGGGCTTCTAAGTTGGGACATGTCAATCCAAGAATCATTGCACAAGCAAATTGGTATTTTTTCATAATTATATTTTGATTTAGAATGTATTTCATATGCATTTTTGGGTACTGTTAATGAAAAAATAATACAACTTGACAAAAATAATACACATTGGGGTGTTTTACCAGGTCTGTGTGCTTTATTGTTTAACCAGGTCTTTATCTGTGGCTGATGATAAAATATAGGGTGATAAAATACATAGACAAAGCTTCTTTTGCTCTTCATTATGGAGCAAATGTAAATGAAAAAAAAATCATAATAATAATTAATAGAAGTGAAATTGATGTGTCCATATTTTTTTCCTTTTTTCTTTCATAATTTTTTACCAAAATCAGTTAAATGTTAATAAACACAGCAACTGCACTTCCAAGCTTGTAAATAGAACCTCTCAGGAGGACAGAGAGAAAGAATATTTGCATACACACAAATAAATACAATATTTAAAAAAAGAATGGCAATGCAGCACTTTGCTGTCATCAGCTGGCCTGTAGTTAATGAGTAAAAGCCTGTAGCCTTGCTGCACACTTGCATTGAGAGACATCTGTTAACTCACTTTCCTACATCACGATTAACTACATCACGACTCTTAAAATAACTGTCCGAGAGCTATGAGTTCTGTCACTGTTTGAACACGGGCTGAAACAGACAGTGTTCTTCTCATCAATGTTCTACGGAAAACTGCAGTGCGATCTTCAGTGCCGTGAGCTATTTGTGTTTACAGCCAGTGACAGACCTGCGTAAACAATTCCCATCTGTTTCTGTTACTGACAGTGATGGAGAGACATTCTTCACAGCCAACATTGAAACAAACGCAAAATTCACTCTTCAGACATGTCGCAAAGACATGGGTTTGTGCATAATTATCTTGAGACATTTTTTTTACCCACAACTAATAGCAGTTAAACAAGCAAAAAAAAAAAAAAGTAGCTCTATAGCTCCACCCTCTACCATGAAGGACTGTGAAGGACATAATTGAGTTGATCTCTCTACTATATATATATTGTAATAAACTCAAAATAAATTATTGAATTGAACTGCTTTGAAATGCTTTTTTTGCTTCTGAAACACCTACACAATATCTCTCTGTCTTAACACTCTCAAAAGTGTCAATACTTATGTGAAAATGAGAGATGGCAAAAATAGTTTAAAAACACAGTCCTTAGGAAATGTAAATTATCACTCAATATGGATGTACAAAAAGAATGGCAAATATTGTGAATATTCGGCATCTTGCCCAGCCCTAGAGTGTCTGTGTGTGTGTGTGTGTGTGTGTGTGTGTGTGTGTGTGTGTGTGTGTGTGTGTGTGTGTGTGTGTGTGTGTGTGTGTGTGTGTGTGTTTGTGGGTATGTACTGTAAGATAAGAGTCATCACACATTCTGAACACATCCTTTTGCTGCAAGGCATCACATCTCCGATAAACAGAACATAATATCAGAATCACAGAGAGCATCACTTATTATATCCCATGAATGCCCAATTGTACAAAATTATTCTATGATATCTCTCTGCAACGATCAAGATGTCGTTTAATTGGAAAAGACAGCAGCTCATATCTTTGGCCCTGGAGTTCTCAAGCCTATCATGGAAATATAAAATGTAAATCGCAGATTTCAAGTACAGCACAATCCAAACTACCTATATATATATATATATATATAATCATTTCAGCTTTAACATTAAAATCTAATGATACAACAGATACAGCACTGCTGTAACTTCACAACTTTAAATGTTCTTCAAACCTAATTAAATGTGACTGAAATTAAATAGTTCAACAAATACCCTAATTAAACTATAACATGTTTATTTTTGCTTAGTAATATTGATATATTGCAGAGCAAATGACAGTAATGAAACTTTTGTGGAAAAACAAATCTAATGCCACTGAACTGCCAACACTGGTGCCAACCAATACCATCATCCTCAACTGTGCCTCAGCTATATTATGAATACCAATTTATCAATATTTCTGAATGCAGACTGTCATTGCATATTAAGGTGTCTTCAAAACACATTAAAGGAGCACTATGTAACTTTTTTTGTTTAAAATGTACAATATATAAATAAAGAGTCAATACACCATCAATCATTATTCCTAAACATGTTTATGTCTTACCCTTAATCACTATGGTAAGCCCATAATAAGGGTTTATATTTTAAACCTAATAAGATGATTTTCAAAGGAAATTGCCTACTTGCGTCACTCGTCCATGTGTGTCTGATCAAATCCGCATATAGAGGAAAGTTGCTCCAGCTACTTTGATGTGTGTATGGTGTTGCAGTGGCATAGGTTAGCTGTCACAACAAGCTGAGAAAGGTTGACATGGAGCCGCTAAATCTCCAAACTCAGGGATCACCTGTTTTAAAAAAAATGCTGAATTGAGAACGGTCTGTTGGCACCTGAGCTTGTAATAAAACGAGAACCAACATTGGCTTGGTTTTCAGAGATGACGAGAACTGAGGCATTTGAAATGTTGTAAAAGTGACAAGGAGATGGTGTTTTTATTACTCAACAGGCAGTGGTAAGTTATGATATTGAACAGATAAACTGCCATGTGTAGCTCTCTAACAGAGTTTATTGTTCAGCACTATCTATTGTGAAGGGTCATTTCATTATGGTTGTTGTAGCGCTGTGCTGAAATTTATTTTCAAGGACACAGTGTATATTAATGATAAAGCTACAGTAATGTCTTCAGCTAGTCAGCTACCTGAGATACTTTTCATCTTGGTTATATCTCTTAAACCTAGCAGTGAATGTTTTATGAACAGTATGATGCTCCCTCAAAGACAAATGGATGTATGTTATTTGAAAACTATTCAGTAACTACACCATATACCTGAACACATAAGAGTAAAGAGCTGCACACTCAAATAGCCTGCTGTCGTCAAACTGGCAGGTGTTTTGATGGGGGGATGTTTGTCTTCCTTCCTCTGAGCTCAAGGGCTACTGATTAAGCTCTCTACCCCTGTTTCGGTTCTGCCTAGGTTAATCCATCTCTCTCTCTCTCTCTCTCTCTCTCTCTCTCTCTCTCTCTCTCTCTCTCTCTCTCTCTCTCTCTCTCTCTCTCTCTCTCTCTCTCTCTCTCTCTCTCTCTCTGTTAGACTATTATAAGGAAGAACAATATTCATCCACATAGTCATGCAGAGTTGAAGCACATCCAAAACAACATTATTCCGCAAAATGCCTGCAGTTTAGATTGTTTTTTAACCGCTATGTATTTGATTGATATAATCAACTATAAAGTATATTGTGTTTGTGAGTTGTGAATATAAAATGCTGAAGTCTGTTTCCAACCAAAACATAATATACACGAGTCTCTTAATATACAAAAAACATCACACACCTAAGAGAAATGATAAGAAAAACACAATGATCAGTATGCAGCATTCTTCTTGAATTTCTGACCCAAAACCGAAACTTCCTCAACATTTTTGCGCATGCGACACCTATAGGCTGCTTCTGAAAACACAGTGAGCTCACAATCTTCACAGTAGCAAATAGACAGAAACTCATTTTTATGCGATCAGGAAAAAGTCTAGAAGTGTTTAAAAACCTTTGTATGTTCATAAAATAACTTATGAAAACCAGCAATTTTCTAATTGTGAGTATAACATTTCATAACTGAAAATTTACCTCTCATTATCTGCCCCCCCCATAAAAGTAATTCTCATTGCAGATGATGCACTAGTCATTTGGTTAATAAGTGTGGTTCCGAGTGAGTTCTCAAAAACATTTGCCTTCAGTAAGTGAAGCGATTGTGTAATGGTCCAGCATGGGAGATATCAACACAGCCATGAGCAGAATGGACAGATGTGGGTAATCAGAGATAAGCTGATCACTCACAAACAGACAGATTAATAAATTCATTTGTGTGCAATTTAAAATGTTTATCTTTGTAATGTTTTATCAAATTGTAATATCATGCTCTGAAATGTAATTTTTCCCAGTTGAAGTCACAAACACCTCACCATATAATTAAGTCTCATCCTACATATTTTTTCCCCTCATTGGATATACAGTTCCACCCGGAAATGCACCAGATTACAAGAGTTAGATGGGTTGCTAATGACTTTAAACTTTGGGTCTGAGGAAATGCCTTTAGTTAGCATAGCTTTCTCTTTCCGTTTTCATGGGTTGAAATTGTAGCAGCTGCATAATCACAGCCAGCATGCTAGAGGCATTTTAATCAACAAGAGTGATTCATGAGCCTAGAGCTGACAAATAAAATAGTGTGGGTCAGCATGTCACACACACACACACACACACACACACACACACACACACACACACACACACACACACACACACACACACACACACACACACACACACACACCATTACATGCCAAATCATTAACGTCGTTTATGCCTACTCTTAACTTGAGGCGTTTTAAAAGCAAGTTTCTTCCCCTTGAAACCAGAAAGCACTCAAGATAGTCAGACAGAAAGGCAATCTGTTCCTCCTCTTTCTCTTTTCCAAGAGACCGTTCACATTCTTGACAGATGCTTCTGTCTCTGTTTTTCTCTCAGACAATACCACAGCCTTTTCTGATCCTTCTGAAGGCTTTTCGGCTCCCAAAGTGCAGCAGATGACTTCAATATTAGAGCAGAAATGTGAGGAATGAATCCAGCATGTTAAACACCATCTGACTTGTGTGTTGTTCTCTGTGTTGGGGAAGCAATACTTTAAAACTGTAGCTTGCCAAAATCGTGATTTAAAGTCAACTGCAGTCAAGGTGCTCTTTTGACAAAGAAGTTAACTACACTAAAAGTTACAAAAACTGTAGGTAATACACTGCAGACACTTAAGTTAACTTTAAACAAATTGCTGCAATTAGAGCATTTATCTGCCTGGCACAAACACATCTGAATTATGGTGACAGCACTACATTTGACAAAAAAAAAAAAAATGTTTCATAAATACAAATATAAATAACTAATTTAAAAAAATGGTTCCCTTTAGCTAAAATAGTCAACAACAGTACCAAATTACAACTACAACAAGTACCAAATTAGATATTAAAAGGAAAATATCTTTATAAATATCTATATTTGCAAACAGAAAGATTTATCTGGCACAAAAAAAACAAAAAACATTTTGCATTATATAAAACACGAGATAATTAAGCTAGAAACACACCAATGTGCTGGTAGAAAAACTCGTAAAGAACAGCAGCATTTAAATAAATATTTTGTTCAGAAAATTTTGTGTAAGCTAAGCTCTAAAATGAATGAGTTTATCCTTTGTTTGTTTGATTAGTGAATCGGTTCAAATGAAGTGTGGGAATGAACCAACTGAATGAATCAAACTTCAGGACAAAGCTTGTTTGACTGCTGTCACAAGTTCACACGCAGTGTTGTCAACTATTTAACACTGAGTGCACTACAAACCAGTGTATTTCTGACAATACGTTAAAGAAATACCAGTTTGCACTATCAAGCAGAATAATTATATGCCCATGTAATGTCAACATGAAAATGTGTCATTTGCAGTATTTACTTTCTTGATGCACATACCTGGTTTTAACCGTGTGCCATCCACTAGTGCATATCATTTCAAAGAAAAGAAACATTCCTGAATCTTTTAACATCATTTCAGACATTCTCAAGAGTTCAGTTTTATTAGTCAGATGTTGTTCATTCAGAGGTCATTAGAGCTCAACCTGTTTCTTCACACATAAAATTAGACCAAAATCAGACAACTGTTGCATACAGTAAGTATATATAGAGCTATAAAAGACTTCAGCAGAATAGTTTTTTGACCTTGTAAGAGCTAGATTGCTATCATGGCGAATCTAAGCACAATTTAATACATTGTTGAGACTAGACACGTGAGATTACTTGGGTCTTTTTCTCAGCAGAAAAGCAGATGATTCAGAAGAGTTTCTATTTGATCTTTGATCTCATAGCTGTTTAGAAGAACATCTTAGATATCAAAGAGATCTCAATTGGGATTTTTTTCCTTTCTACAGGCAGATATTGTATTTTAAAACACACACACACACACATACACACACACACACACACACACACACACATATATATATATATATATATATAACATATACACATTTACACACACATTTACACACACACACACACACACACACACACACACACACACACACACACACACACACACACACACACATATATATATTGAACATATACACATATACACACACACACACACACACACAAACACACACTTACATATATATATATATATATATATGTATATATATATATATATATATATATATATATATATATATATATATATATATATATATATATACACTGTATCACATGAACTCAACACATGACAGCAACACACCCATTTGCTATAATAATGCATTATTTTATGCTTGTGTTTTGGTCTCAACAAAAGCCCATCAGCATATGTGTTACATCCACAAGTAACTGTATTATTGAGCTGTTCCCATAAACGCGTGCACACACACACACACACACACACACACACACACACACACACACACACACACACACACACACACACACACACACACACACACACACACACACACACACACACACACACACACACACACACACACAAACACACATACACTTTAGCTGAACAAGGCGCAACAGCACATGAATATAGTATGAGAGCCTTCACTGGCGTTTGAGGATGAATAACAAGTCATATGGCAACGAGCAGCGATGCGCACACACATGCACACAGACCCACCCACACACACACACACAAACTAAAGAGGAACGATATAACTTTCCCAGAGAGTGGCTCTAATTCCTCGATGCATCACATGCGAGACAACATCAAGCACCACCCATCCTTTACCATCAAATTACCCACACAATCTCTTTTTCACTTTCAATCACTCAACCACTCCTAATCTCATTCCCTCTCATGCCTTTCTGTCTGTATTTTCCTCTAACTTCAGACATCCATAATCCACAACCCAATCCATCAATATTCATTTCTCTTCTGAAATGGAGAACTTTCCTGAGAAAGCAAGGGATTTTTCTCTTACCTGTGTGCTTTCATAGATCCCCCATACGGTGCAATCTTTTACCTGATGCATCGATAGCTGCACAAGACACAGGCAGTGTGTGAGAGGATGGAGATGCACAGAGAGAGAGAAAGAGAGAGAGAGAGAGAGGGGGGGGGGGGTGAATTATGGATGGGGAGTGGGGGTTCCCTCATGCTGGATATGGTCGAGTGTGAATCATCTCTGGCATGAATCAAACATAGTCCAGGAGAGAACGAGAGGTAGAGGGAAGGCAGCAGATGAATAGATGACAGCAAAGGAATGGTGGTGAGAGGGCAGACGAGTGAGTCGTCTGGGGTAGCATACTCACACTCACTCCCTCTCTCTCTCTTTCTCTCTCAGTCCAGACATCTTTACTCTTCATCTCCCATTGTTAAATCAGTCTGACAGAGGGTAATAGTTGTGTATTAAACTGGTCAGTCAATAACATATATTGCAAATGCTTTCTTCTACCTTCGGAGAGAGACTGTTAGTACTCCTAAAGGCACGGTTAAAACAAAACAACACAATAGACAATCAGCGGCTTATTCTTTGCATAAATATCCTCATTGGACAGACTGCAACAGTTTAAAAGTGTCTGGATTGGTCCGACTTTCATTATACCCAAACATACTCTATGCCAGTACATGCATGTGGATGGTAATAGATAAGCAAGAAAAAAATGTGTCAGACTGCAATTTGCAAGGCACACATTATGCCCAGTTTTCTCTTTCAATTCAAGAGAATCATGCAGAGTAAGATTGAAATATTTTGTTAACTAGCTGTATACTAACACAGCTGGTTAAATGACCCACCCCAAATCCACTTTTTATTTTAAGAATACATTTTATATTCATTAGGGTGACATCACAAACTTAAACATATGAATTCATATCGTGCACAACTAAAACGCCATCATTTATGCAAATTAATGGAAAACATAGTGATAAACAGAAATATTTCACTACATATTAATTTAGCAAGAATAAAATAAGACATCAAATCCAACGTCTGTGAGTCCAAATCAGTGAATCAATAGATTATTTGAGATGCCAATGCCCTCGTTATGAATGTAGACGAGAGTAGCAAACAAAGTGTACAGTAAATCCACTTAATTGAAGTGCAAATAAAGTTTATGTATTTTAAATATTGCCGATTTTGTACCTGTTATTAAATCCCACACACACACACACACACACACACACACACACACACACACACACACACACACACACACACACACACACACACACACACACACACACACACACACACACACACACACACACACACACACACACACACTAACATTGTAGAGCAAAACATCATGGTTGTTAGACACAAAGAGCAATGAGCTGATCCTGCAACCTGGCTTTATAAGATGCGAAATGATTTTAAGGAATGATTCACTAAAATGAATTAGACTTACCAAAGGTACTTGAGAGAGAGAGATGACATTGGGTCAGCATCAATCCGGTTCTGGATGCAAAACACAAAACAGGGCCTTTCATAAGTGGTGTAAGTTTGAGATGGGACTGTTTTTTTTGGTGGGATACATGGCTGAAAACAGTCATTATTGTGCACTTATCATTGGTGACACTAGGCGGTGCTAATAAATAACACTTAAACGATTAGTTCACCTAACATGAATATGTCCTAATAATTTACTCACCCCAATGCCATCCAAGATATTCACGTCTTTCTTTCCTCAGTGGAAGAGAAATTAAGTTTTTTGAAAAAATATTTCTGGATTTTTCTTTGAATAAAGGACTTCAATGACAACCAGCGTTTTGAAGTCCAAATCAATGCAGTTTCAAAAGTCTTTGAAGTGCTTCAACGGACTGTGCACACTCGTAGCTGAGGAGGGGGGTCTTATTTCACGAAACGATAGGTCATTTAAAAAAAAAATATATATATATATATATATACTTTTTAACTACAATTGTTCGGATTGAGCTGATCTGCAACGCGCCGGGAACTACGTCATCACGTTGAATGGTCAGGCTTTATGTCACGGGCGCCGGCGTAGGGCTGTCGCGGTGAAGGAATTTCCCTTGCGGTAATTTTGAGTGGCTCAATAGCGCGATATGCGGTTTTACCGCCATTTATTTATTTATTTATTTATTTATATTTATTTGTTACTATATAAATGCGTGTTATGATGTGGTCAGCATACACAAAAACAATGTAAACAATGTAACCGAAACTAAACAGCGTCTCTGCACATTGAAAGGCTGTCACTCAGCGCGCGGTTGTTACGCCAACGGACTGTCTTTGAGTGAGTCATTAAACCGTTCATTCAACGAAAAAGGTTCAAAAAAGCTGATTCCTTAAATGATAGATGTAATGAAACAAGGTGTTAATTATTTTTTAACTTTGAGCTTCACTTTTCAAGGCTCAGCTGGCCAGCAATGCTTCACTTTTGGGCAAAGCTGAAGCAATGCTTCACTTAAGAGACAATGGCATTGATTCAATGCGTGACTCGCTGCTTTCCCCCCACGGTCATCCCTGTGTTGTGTAATGCTGACCAGCGCTGACGCCATTCATGGTAAATACCCTTACACGTTAAAAGGATGATAGCCTACGACAAATATTTCGCTTTCCTTGGAAACGGCAACCTTTTCACGAATATACCAGACTTGACTTCAAAGACAGACGCAGGTAATTGCACGCGCTTTAGTCGAACACATTCACTGTCTGTTTAGGCTTAAGTCCTAATCCACGAATCCTCTGTACAAATCACCATGATAAACAATCTTGTTATCATTATTAACTTATTTAACATTCAATACACATGGTACGAACTACGAAGGGTGGCTTTACGAAAAAAGAAAACGCGGTTCGCGGTTGCTGCGGTTACTTGCATTCCTCTGCGGTTGGCCTGTCAGTAGCGCGGTACTGCAATATTGCGGTTAACGCGACAGCCCTACGCCGGCGGTACTTCCGCCAACGCCGGCGACAAAAAGAAAACAAAAATCCAGAAATGTTTTCCTCAAAATACTTAATTTCTCTTCCACTGAGGAAAGAAAGACATGGATATCTTGGATGGCATTGGGGTGAGTGAATTATTAGGAAATTTTAATTTTGAGGTGAACTAATCCTTTAAGACTCTATTATACACGGCGCAATGCGGCACCATGCACGCACGATGCAAGTGTTTTTTGCTAGTTTCAGCCTGACACAGTTATCATTTTTAGGTACTGTGCCACGTTGTTTAAATAGCAAATGCATTGGAGCCCATTTGTGCGCCCATGTGCATGCTGGTCTGAAAACAAGGTGTGTTCAGGCGCATTGTTGCTGCGTTACTATTTTGAGGCAACTGAAATAGACTGCTAGACTGTGCCATTGACCAACAAATACAGCACAAACATGCCAAATATTAAAAATAAAAGGATTACAATGTAAAAGATTAATATTGTGTACATAAAGATATGGTTGAGTCCGACTTGACCCGTAGATTGTCTGTTTGCGCTTTAACCTCGCACACGAGCAGATCCGTTTTCTTTCTGGAGAAGCGTTCAGTCTTTCTGCTTGCAAATTCCGCCATATAAATAGCAAAGCCACCACGGCGTGAGTGCAACTGGCTTTTAAAGGGAATGGGAGATGAGACTTTGATTGGTTTATTGCACGTTACGCCCAAAATACACAATACTCATTAAGAGAATAGGGAAAACCCTTTTAGACCATACATAGCACACGCCGACCATTTTTCCAGTCTCTAAACTAGCAAAAGTGGATTCGGACACGTCCTAAGTGCACTTGCACCGTGAGCTTTAGACCGTAAGCTTAGATCGTTAAATTAGGGCTCTTTACCTTTAAGTTAGTAACGTTCTCAACTTTTAGTCAACACTATACACTTAAGTTGTAGAGAGAATGTAGGGCAGATTATTTTGGGGTTCATATTTAAAGACTTTTGTGGTTTCTGTGTTTTTGTGACTCTTGTAAAGCAATACTGTTTTAATTAGGGCTACAAAGAAAACAGTCCATTTTTTAATGATGCATCTCTCATAAATACGTATCAAGGCTGTTTACTTTTGTGTCCACGCTCTGGAATGAATTCAACACTCTTATAGGAACAGTTTGCCCTCAAAATGAAAATTTACTCACCGTAATGTTCCAACTTTCTTTCATCCGCAAAACACAAAAGATGATATTAGACAGAATGACTCAGCTCTTTACTATACAATGAAAGTACCAAAATGTGCCATTAAAACACAATAAAAGCAGTCCATGACTAAACCTGATATATTCCTAAATGTCTGAAGCCTTATGCCAGTTTTATATGAGGAGCAGACCACAACAATCCTGTGGGTAAACTTGAGCAATATATGGTAGCCTAGTTATATACTGGCTAAGTCTGGAGGAACGTTAAATTAAGAATGTTCCACAAACAATAAATTTGTATTTTAGTTGTCATGGTAGCTTTAGACTATTGGAGAGACTATGTAAACAGTTGTTCTATAGCCTAGTCTCAGTGGATATGCTACATCTATCAATAAATAATTCAATAACCTCTGTAAATATAAACAAGGCCTGTGGTGTCAAGACATTATTTATAAACATGGGAGGAACTGTAATATGGGAGTAAGCGTGTATTTAATCCCAGATCTGAATTGTGAGAAACGTGAAATCATCAGGACCAACATGGCTATTAATTAAAACAAATGAGTCCGGACTAATATTGCAACTCTTCTTCTATTGGATTCTCTGTTTTCTTCTCCTTGCTGGATGTGATATAGCTCTGCTGAAGGATCTGAGAGAATTAGAGAGATTCAGACCATCCACTTCAAACGCTGGAGAGGAATGAGTGTTAGAGAGAATGGGTGAGAGAACTTTCTCAGCACCTGGTCGAAAGGCCAGAAAGTTTGAAAGACTGAAAGTCTGCTGCTCTTTTAGACGAGTTTCTTCTCTCTTCAGAAGCATTCTTCCTTGCTGACACTCTATTTTCACAAAACTTTCATACGCAAGTGATTAACAAACCTTATAATGCCCAACAGATCAGTAGTTCATTTTTTGTCAAAAGCAAAAACTTTGATAAAGCCTTTTACATTAACAATATGAATGGATGGATGGGTGGATGGATGGAGTTCCTAATAAAGATAGCAATCACATATAGATAGAATATTGTAAATGTATTTATTATACCTGCTTTCCATTCAAGGTATTCATTTATCAGCTCATATAGCCTATCCCCTTCATGGGAAAACGGAAAATGGAAAGCACAAGACAAATGGATGTATGTTATTTGAAAACTATTCAGTAACTACACCATATACCTGAACACATAAGAGTAAAGAGCTGCACACTCAAATAGCCTGCTGTCGTCAAACTGGCAGGTGTGTTGATGGGGGGATGTTTGTCTTCCTTCCTCTGAGCTCAAGGGCTACTGATTAAGCTCTCTACCCCTGTTTCGGTTCTGCCTAGTTTAATCCATCTCTCTCTCTCTCTCTCTCTCTCTCTCTCTCTCTCTCTCTCTCTCTCTCTCTCTCTCGTGCAAGTGAGAAAAGGTAATGTTCAAGTATGTCAAAGAACAGAACATTCTTATCAGTTTTCTCTCTCACAGATTAAATTAAGCAGTTTCCATATCAGAATTGCCAATTTTCCTTTATTTAAACATTTTTGTTCTCTCTTTGACTCCATATATGTTTTGAGATTTTTATTGAGAGGTACACTTTAGTCTACTGACCGAATGCCTCACGTCTGATCAACATTCATGCTTCAGTTTTATGTCAAGTCAAGTCAAGTCACCTTTATTTATATAGCGCTTTTTACAATACAGATTGTATCAAAGCAGCTTCACAGTGATAACATGAAAATAATATAACAGAGTTTGTTTCTAAAATAAAATTGAGTCAACGTCCACCTTAAGTAAGGCAGATCAATAATATTATTGAATATTAAATGTCCCCAACTAAGCAAGCCAAAAGCCAAGGCAACAGTGGCAGGGAACCAAAACTCCATCAGGTGACAGAATGGAGAAAAAACCTTGGGAGAAACCAGACTCAGTCGGAGGGCCAGTTCTCCTCTGGCCAACAAAGGAACAGTGCATGATTTATGATTCGGGCAGCATTACAAGGCAGATTGGATCGGAACATTTAGAATATTTATCCATTTCCATCTTTTAGAAGTCCAAGTAATCACTCCGGTGTTGAGACAAGTTGTTGAGGATCAGTGCCGTCCACCATAGAGGGTCCATATCGCCGGTGTTGAGTCGTCTCTTCACAGGCTTTGTGATTGGGGTATCTGAAGTCTCCGTGAAAGGCTGGATACAAACTGGAGCTGACGAATGCCGTTTTTCTCGGGACTCGCGTCCCGAGATAACAGCAGAAAAGCAAAAAGGGAAAATAATTAGCGTAGCTGCTGTTCATAATGATTTCCATAACACGGGCGTAAATGATAAAAAACATGAAGACAGTGATTCTTGCGTCCCAGAGTCACCCCCCTCCGTCCCCCACTCAACTCAGCCCTGCTTACTGACCTCTACATCCCTCCTGCTGCTGAGACCCAACCACAATCTCACAATCTCTCCGCAGCCCAACCATACGCCGTTTGACCCGCCGTCATACCCGTTTGACTAAGGCTGTCGAGCCCCACTGTCGTCGTTAAAGCAGGTTCAGTGGCAACGGTTCCGTATGGCATACCACCTACCGCAAAACACAATATCTACCCAACCACCCGTCATTCACGCAATATACACAGGAACGTAATGACTGTAAATACTATGCAACCTATACAAATAACCTACAGACTCTTCAAGTTTTATAATATTAAATGCATTTGATCTGATTCAGCAGTGGTATAAAAGGTAAGCATTATGTAAATGCTTGGCTAAAGAGATGCGTCTTTAATCTAGTTTTAAACTGGGACAGCGAGTCAGAGCCTCGAACAATATCAGGAAGGCTATTCCAGAGTTTTGGAGCTAAATGTGAGAACGGCCTTCCTCCTTTAGTGGACTTAGATATCCTAGGAATGACCAGAAGCCTCGAATTTAGTGATCTTAAAGAACGCGATGGATTGTAGGGCGATAGAAGGTCCATTAAATACACAGGAGCTAAACCATTTAGGGCTTTATAGGTCAGTAATAGTACTGTGTAATTGATACGGAATTTGATAGGTAACCAGTGTAGAGATGATAAAATTGGTGTTATATGATCATATTTTCTTGACCTAGTAAGACCTCTAGCAGCTGCATTTTGCACTAACTGTAGCTTGTTTATTGAGGATGCAGGACAGCCAGCTAATATAGCATTACAAAAATCTAGTCTCGAGGTCATGAATGCATGAACTAACTTTTCTGCATCAGAAACAGATAGCATGTTACGTAGCTTTGTAATGTTTCTAAGGTGGAAAAAGGCTGTTCTTGTAACATATGAAATATGATTTTCGAAAGACAAGTTACGGTCTAGTATAACACCCAGGTCTTTGACTGTAGTGGATACAGTAACAGGACATCCTTCTATATTAAAGTTGTATTGTAAGTGAGTTTGTGGGTAGTTTTTTGGACCAATAAATAATACCTCCGTTTTATCTGAATTTAGTAGCAGGAAATTACGCGTCATCCAGCATTTTATATCTTTGAGACACTCTGTCAAATTTGATAAGTTAGTGTTTTCATCTGGCCGTGATGAAATATATAATTGAGTGTCATCAGCATAACAGTGGAAATTAATTCCATGTTTTCTTATAATATTACCAAGTGGGAGCATATATATTGAGAATAGCAGAGGGCCTAACACAGATCCTTGCGGCACTCCATAGTCTACTGATGTTATCTTTGATTTTTCCCCATTTAAACAGACAAAATGATAACGGTCTGATAAGTACGATCTAAACCAGCTTAATGCCTGTCCCTGAACACCAGTGTAGTTTTGTAGTCGATCCAGGAGTATTTTATGATCGATAGTGTCGAACGCAGCGCTAAGATCGAGTAGAACTAGTATTGAGATACAGCCTTGGTCAGAAGCTAAAAGTAAATCATTTGTAATTTTAACTAGCGCAGTTTCTGTGCTATGATACGGTCTGAATCCTGACTGGAATTTTTCATATATCTCATTTTCTTGCAAGAAAGAGCACAATTGAGCGGACACAATTTTTTCTAGTATTTTAGACATAAATGGAAGATTTGAAATGGGTCTGTAATTTGCTAAGTTATTTGGGTCTAATTGCGGTTTCTTAATGAGAGTATTTATTACTGCCAGCTTGAATATTTTTGGAACATGACCTAAAAATAAAGACGAGTTAATAATATTGAGAAGAGGCTCTTCCACTACAGGTAACACTTCTTTCAGTAGTTTAGTGGGTATTGGATCTAATAAACATGTTGTTGGTTTCGATGCAATGATAAGTTTATTTAGCTCTTCCTGTCCTATAGTTGTAAAGCGGTGTAGTTGTTCCAGAGGGGAGATAATTGAGGCTGAATCATAAGACACCATAAAAGAGTGTACATTTACAATTGTGTTACGGATGCTTTCTATTTTCTCATTAAAGTAGTTCATAAAATCATTACTACTATACTGTAACGGAATATTTTGCTCTGGTGATGTCTGTATATTTGTTAGTCTAGCCACGGTGTTAAATAAAAACCTTGGATTATTTTGGTTATTTTCTATTAGTTTGTGGAGATGCTCAGCCCTGGCTGCTTTTAGAGCCTTTTTATAACGTGACATTCTGTCTTTCCACACGATTCTAAAGACCTCTAAATTAGTTTGTTTCCATTTACGCTCTAAGTTACGAGTTTCCCTCTTGATAACATGCGTAGCACTGTTGTACCAAGGTGCTTTAGTTTTCTCTCTAACCTTTTTTGATCTAATTGGTGCAACAATATCTAATGTACTAGAGAAAATGGTGCTCAAACTGCTAGTCATTTCCTCTAGTTCATCTGTTTGTTTGAGTTCACTGAGCAGCTGAGATAGATCAGGTAAGCTATTTGAGAATCTATCTATAGTGGTTGGAACGATTGTTCTGCCTTGTCTATAATGTGGCGCAACATGACAAATTTCAGCAGTACGTATTATACAAGTTACCATGTGATGATCAGTGAGATCGTCACTTTGCGGTATAAAATCTATATCAGTTGGATTGGTTCCATATGATATAATTAAGTCTAGTGTATGATTTAGACGATGAGTGGGACCACTGACGTTTTGCTTGACCCCAAAAGAGTTTAATAAATCTGTAAACGCAGTCCCTAACGCATCATTTGTGTTATCTACGTGTATGTTAAAATCTCCAACAATTATTGCTTTATCGGCATTGACCAATAGATCTGAGAGAAACTCTGCAAACTCTTTTAGGAAATCAGCATAGGGCCCTGGAGGTCTATATACAGTAGCGAAGGCTAGAGATAATAGGGATTTCTTTCTTACATCTAAGAGCGTAATATTTAGTACAAGTACTTCAAACGAATTAAACCTGTGACCTGTTTCCTGAGTAACATTAAGAATATCTCTATAGATTGTTCCAACACCGCCGCCACGACCGATCAGACCGGGGCTCATGCTTATAACAGTATCCTGGTGGACTAGACTCATTTAGACCGAAATACTCATTTGGTTTAAGCCAGGTTTCAGTAAGGCAAAGTACATCGAAGCTATTATCTGTGACCATTTCATTTACAATAACCGCCTTAGGTGTGAGCGATCTAATGTTTAGAAGACCTAGTTTTAGAAATTGTTTTTATTTTATTTAGATTTTCAGGTTTAATTACAATAAGATTTTTCCAAGATCCTACAGTAGATTTATTATATGGCCTCACTAAACGAGGAATAGACACAGTTTCTATATAATGTTCTACACTACTTATATAAATTAATTTGGCACAGCAAAGACTGTGATTTGGACTTTGATTTTCCAGTCATATGGTGTGTAACGTCTTGGAGATGTTGTCCGACAGAACAGCCGCTCCGATTCTGCTGGGGTGCAGGCCATCAGCACGGTAGAGCCTAGGTCGCTCCCAGAACAGATTCCAATTATTTACAAAGAGCAGTTTCTGTTCATTACACCATGACATTAACCATTCATTTAGTGCAAATAATCTACTGAACCTTTCCTGTCCTCGTCAGTACGTGGGAAGCGGTCCAGACACGATGATCGTTGCCTCAGGCGCTGTGCTGCGTACCGTCTCGATCAGGCTCTTGTAGTCCTTCTTCAGAACCTCCGTCTGCCGCAGCCTGATGTCATTCACTCCCGTGTGCAGCACCACAGCTCCGACGCGCTCGTCACCGTTCATGATCTCGGGAACCTGTGCGGCGACATCAAGAACACGAGCACCAGGAAAGCAGTGAGTGCGCACCGTACCCTTACCTGAGGTAGCGCGGACATGACGGACCATGGAGCTGCCGATGATCACGGCGTCGTCGCGTTCCGACTCGCGAAGGGGGGAGAAGCGGTTCCGGGTGGAGATCTCGAAGACCGGGAGGGGCGGTGAGGTTCTTGCTCTGGTCCTGGCTCGTGTCTTTCGCTGTGGGATCACCCAGGGTCCATGGTGTTGTGTCGGTGCCGGAGTGAATGATGCCAGAGATGATCGCGTCCTCCTGGGCAGAGAAACGCACGGAGTAGACGAAGTCGGAGTCAAAAAGTTACTAACCACTGACTTATGAGCATCGGCGCGTGACGTTTCAAGCGCTGATCGCCGATCCCGCAGCTCGGCTTGTTTCTCCAGCAGACCACGGATCTGTTTCTCCACCGATTCCAGCTCCAATCGTACCGAAATCAGCTCGAATGTGTCCTCACCTGCACTCAGAGGTAACGTTAGACACACATCCGATATGTTCGCCATTATAACAGATGAACAGTAAATTAGTAGTGATACTACCAATATCACTACTAATTTAGGACTGAAATGCTGGATATAACCTGTATCCTTTCAGTGAAACGGGTGTAAAATAAGACGGTCGGTAGGCGCGAGGCCACGCGTGAAATGCTAGCGGACTAAAGGCTAGTAGCCGAGATTCGCAAAGTTGGATCTAAGTAACGATATCAAAGTAATCCGATTGTTTTTTATAAGGAATAGTAGCGAGGATAAGTTCCCATGATATAAAAATAGAAAGTGCTTTTTTATAAATGAGTTGAAAAGAAGAAAATCAAGGATTAATGAATCAATTCGACGGAGCTCCAAACACAAACACAAACCGCACGCGCATGCCTTCAAGTCTTCAAGACATCCATTCATAAACGGCATCGTTCAGTATTCACAACCAACATATTTAGAAAAAAAAATCAGTTTTCTATTTACTGGTTGGGAAAATACAGCAATGCTAAATGCAAATATGCAATCATAGCAAAATAGATATCGAACTGTGAAATAAATACATTTTAACATTCTTTTTGTTGTTTATGTCAAATGCATCAGACTCTGCAGAACTTATAACAAATGAGGGCATGTTGCAAGCTGTTGTCTTCCAATAAATAAAATAAATAAATAAACAAAACATTGCAAATTGAAAGAAAATATGCCACAGACCACATTAAATACTGGTTCACTTACAAACAAAATATAACTAGTTTTGTGAGCAGGCCAAGGACCCCTTAGTAGATAGTGTCCTTGTCCTCGTCTTCAGCTACCTGCACACAACCTGACAGAACGACCAACCAATAAAAAAAAACCCAAAGATGAACAAGGGAAGAAGAGGAAAGAAGAAAAAGGTGAACCCCATTAACACACCTATCCTCTTTCAAAATGAGTGCTCTCTTGAGGAGTATGCAGGGCTATACCTGGAGCTGTATGATGACATGTCGTTGGAGGAAGAAGAATTAACACAAAGTTTCTGGGGAGGATTAAAGGACCCGCTTGCCCAGCTGATTCTGGTAAAAGATCTCAATCTGTCATTTCTGGAATTCGTTGATTACACGCTATGGGCGTGTGGATCCAAATACCTCGTGTAAGATCTCCGACTCCAGCCAGTTCCAAGCCCGCCAGCGCCTGAGCCCATCGCCTGCCCGCAAGAGCCAGAGCCAGTCTTCGAGCAAGAGCCAGAGCCAGTCTTCGAGCAAGAGCCAGCCCCAGGGGTTCCTCGCTTCCTTGCTGTTCAGCCTGAGACTCTCGTGTGGCCCTGAGCCCGCAAGCTGGTTTCTAACAGTAGGGACCTGGGGGCAAAAATGGCGGATCCGGCGTTCCAATCCGTGCGATCAGCGTTCAAATCAGTTTTACCTCTCCGGTCTTCAGTCCCAGGTTGTACTTCCACGTCCAGCCCAGAGTTTCCTTCGCCGCTGGTCCCGTCCAGTTCCGAGTCCCTTGATGTGCTGGCCCCGTCCACTTCCGCGTCCCATGATGTGCTGGCCCCGTCCAGTTCCGAGTCCCATGATGTGCTGGCCCCGTCCAGTTCCGAGTCCCATGATGTGCTGGCCCCGTCCAGTTCCGAGTCCCATGATGTGCTGGCCCCGTCCAGTTCCGAGTCCCATGATGTGCTGGCCCCGTCCAGTTCCGAGTCCCATGATGTGCTGGCCCCGTCCAGTTCCGAGTCAGAGCCCGTTGATCCTTTGCCAGAGCCCGTTGATCCTGCGCCAGAGCCCGTTGATCCTTTGCCAGAGCCCGTTGATCCTGCGCCAGAGCCCGTTGATCCTGCGCCAGAGCCCGTTGATCCTGCGCCAGAGCCCATTGATCCTGCGCCAGGGCCCGTTGATCCTGCGCCAGAGCCCGTTGATCCTGCGCCAGAGCCCGTTGATCCTGCGCCAGAGCCCGTTGATCCTGCGCCAGAGCCCGTTGATCCTGCGCCAGAGCCCGTTGATCCTGCGCCAGAGCCCGTTGATCTTGCGCCAGAGCCCGTTGATCCTGCGCCAGAGCCTGTTGATCCTGCGCCAGAGTTTCCTTTACCGCTGGTCCTGCCCAGCCCAAGACCCTATTTGCTGCCGGATCCCCCCTTTCCTGTCAATTTCCCCATTAAAATTTTGGTGGGGGCGCCGTCCTGGAGGCTTCCCGTCCCTGCACCACCATGCCCTCGTCAGCCTCCAGGGCGCCCACCCTCCCACCCCCTTGGATGTTATACGGCGCGAGGACGCGCCTTCGGGCAGGGGGAGGTTCTGTCACGTTTTCTATGTGTTTAGTTATGTTCTGTGATCTTGTTTCCCCTGTCTTTGTGATTTTGGTTTAGTCCTGTTAGTTTTTCCCGCTCCTCGTTTGTGCTCAGTTTCTTCACCTGTGTCCAGTTAATTATCCCATTAGTCCCAGTTCTTTTAGCCTTGTGTTTTCCCTCAGTGTTTGATGGTCGTCGTCCTTGTATGGTTGTGTTTCTGAATTCCTGGAGTTTGTTATTTTGTTCCTGTATGTTCCTGAAGTTTATTTTGTAAATAAATCAACTACTTTGAAGTTCCTACATCCTCGTCTTCAGGTACCTGCACACACCCTGACAGATAGAATATATCAGTGACCCATTTTAAATCTGACCCAACAACATGCATATATTAAATATTAATGTATACATTAATACAAGTTATTTTTGTACTTATAATTTAGTTTAATTTTACATAATACAATTTTATATACTGCAGCAGTTATGTTTAAGTCATTTTATTTCATTGTTTTTAATAGATTTATTTTGATTGTTTTCACATAATGAACATACTTTTACAAAGAAACATTATATGAACTTTAGCTTTGTTTGACGTACATTTTATTTAATTGTTATATTGTATTTTCTTTTCTTTCTTTATTTCTTTCCTTCCTCCTTTCTTTTCTTTCTTTTTATTTTACCACAAACATTTTCTTTTACCACAAACATTTTCTTTTGAATGAAGTAATGAATGAATGAGGCATTTATATAGCGCTTTCATACAGTATGTTCTACTGTACACCCAAAGCGCTTTACAATAATGTCGGGATCTCTCCTCAACCACCACTTGGATGATGCGACGGTAGCCACAGTACAACAACGTCAGTGCGCTCATCACACATCAGCATCCTCTTTTCCCCCCAACATAGTTTGAGATTCAAATTATTCTGCCAAACCCTATTAAGTACCACCAAGAACACATCGTGCCCCTTTTTGTAGATGCCTGTGATAAATAGTTTTAGTATTGTTTTGGGTCACCACTTGATGTCCAGTGAAAAAAAAAAAACTGGATCCTGATGCCATCACTGCATTTTGATCCACTGATACTCAAGGAACAAACATATTGCCATTGGACTCATTTCTGTAAAAAAATGATGTCATTACATGAAGTGGAACACAGTGGACATTGAGTACTGCTGATCATCAAGTCTCAAATGATGTGACCAGACCACCATCAAAAGCCTCTTTATATAGAGAGTGATTCTGTGAACCCATCAAAATCACTGTCTTGACTGTCTGTTCCCTGAGATTACAGGCCTTGGGTTTTGATTATATACCACCAAGCACAAGCCGCCAACACACAGCCCCACAAAAATACTCTCAACTAAATTACAGGTGCAAATCCCCAAGGTTTCCTTATAAAAACCTGTAATAATTGACATGTTCAAATCTTTTAGATCAAGTTTAGCAGAAAGGCGAACTTGGGAGGGAGCTTTGTGTTGAATTAGCACATGTCTACACGGCAGATCAAAATCTTTCATTTCAAACGAGAACGGAAAATCCTGTTTTCCCATGATAGCTCTCTTTTCATTTATTAAAAGGCAGCTGACATTTTATGTCCATGCATTGATGCAAAATAAACCTGCTGTTATAATTGCACTCATAATGTCAAAACTCTTTCATCCCTTTCTTTTTTTTTTTCTTTTTTTTTGTTGCTATGGCCGATTTTGTTCCCAGCACTTTTTTGAAATCTCGCAGGATGACGGTATCTAATGCAGAGCAAGCATATGTAACTATTCATCATTTTGTTTGAAGCAAATTAGCTCAAAATAAATATTAATAATCTATCATAACTTGTCATAATTAATAATTAATTACAATTAATTATTTAGATCAGTTAATAACATTCATTTAATGTAGTAAAGTTAATATTACAATCAATCAACCTGTTCGTCCCGTGAACACTCAGTGATAATTGTTTTTTTAATTCTAAGAAATGTTCATGTCCAGGTGAGGGAAGTGTCTTTCTTACTGTACAGTACTACAAAGAGCCTATAGTCAAAATCTAGATTGTAAAATAAACTCTGTTACAAGCAGAGAATCAGAACCAAATACCTATTGTGCACAAGTTGTATTAACTAAATCACAAGCATAACTATATCGAAACACAACATACAATCACACATACTTGGGTAAAATGGTAAGTGACAGAATGAAACCGGAAGCAGGAAATGGAACTATGGAAAAAATCCATTTTACTATGAAATAACCATCAGCTTATCATTTTCAGAGCACCTCATTAAATGTATACTTCCATGGACTTTGCAGTTAAAAAATTTCGTGAAGTTCGTGAAGAAGGATCTTGATGGTTCCATGAGTCTTAATCGATTTCTTCGGTGTTGAATGAAGAAATGTTGATGAATTTGAATGGTTTGTTTGACTCTGTTCTGGCTAAAGGTTTTCTCTACCTTCATGAGCTGGAGCACAGATAGTGGCTTGCCGGCCCTGGGCCGGAGAGGCCACACTGAGCAACAGGAGGAAGATGGAAGAGCTGATGGTTGGAGTTGCTTCTTCTGCATTGAATGAAGAGGTTGTGCCAAACTCCTGATGTTGTCCTTGATTCTGTTGTGGTTGAGAGACTCCTCTCTCTCCTGAATGAGCACATGGCTGGTTGTGAGTCAAGGCATGTTTGTCCAGTTGTCTATTGGACTACTTGCTTTATCTCAATAAACTCCCCACTGGAAGGGTTTTCAGGACAAATACGGCGGATACAACTCAAGTCACCTTATGAGCTTTTATTGTGCACACATCCACAATAACTTCCTCATCAACCAACTCGGTAGCCTACAAGCTACCGCTAAGCTAGTCTGTCAGGTTAACTAGGTTAGGTTAGGTTGTAAACCTGCAATGAAACACTAACACCAAAAATAACTAATAGTTACACAATCATGTGAATTTACATTTTCATCTGAATCACTTGCAATGCTAGTTTACCGTCACTCACCAGCGAGGCGTATCAGTCCTGAACATCAACTAAAATGAAAACTGAAACCTAAAGGCGAAGCGCCTGCGCACTGTAACTAATTGCATACACAGACAAATAGTCTTAACCTAATAAGGATATAACATATACCACGAAATATAACATAAATATACCTTCATTTAGAATAAGTCGGTAAATATACACACTCATTTTCTCAAATACCCCAGAATATAATAATAACATCCACCACTAGTAACATATATATTTATAATATACCAGTTATACCTACTGGAAAGTTCTACAATGTTGGCATGTTGGCATGTTGCCCTGGGGTCTGGGGCCTGGTGCGGCCCCGCAGGACAGCAACCCGAACGTACAAGAGAAGGCCAAGAGAGGGAAGGGCTTGTGTAGAGGCCATTTATAGCCTGAGAAAGGTCCCACCTTTCAGGGTTGGCTCAACCAATAAGAAAGGGGGAATTTCCAAGCGGGAAATTTATGACTCTGTCTCAAGTGTGGACCTTCTGATATACGGTACATTACTGTACAAAAGTTTGAAGTCAATGAGATTTTTTTTTAATCAGCAATGATAAATTATATTGTGAGTTTAAAGACATTTATCATGTATAAAAGTTTCAATTTCAAATACATGCTGTCCTTTTGAACTTTCAATTAATCAAAGAATCCCTATAAAAGAACAATGTATCACAGTTTCCACATACATGTTAAGCAGCACAACTGATTTTAACATTGATGATAATAAGAAATGTAGCCGGAGCAACTTTTCTCTATTTATGAATATGATGAGACTATGTATGCAATTTCCCCAAAAAACCATCCAGCCCAGTCTAACATATAAACACTAGGCTTACCATAGTGAATCAGGGTAAGACAAAGACAGGTTTTGGAAGAAGGACTGACAATGTATTGACTTCAATATCCTGATATTATCCTATATCTCAATAAGAAAGAGAATGGTAAATTCTCATTTTTTTCAAACAATAATTTGTAATTTGTTCATTGAAAGGATCTATCCAAACAAACCGTTTCACTAAAACGACAAGACAGGAGAGCATGTTTTGTGCACGGCAAATGTGACTGTAAAATAAGTACTGTTTTGAGAACAGCATTACTAAGAATATATTCTACATAAAGTTAGATGTAGAAAGATCTATGGAAGATCCTGAACTCTAAAGGATCTGTTCACGCCTCCATTATTAGCAAGCTGGTATTTAGTCTCATCAGTGTACCTGTTGAGATGACTGGCATTTCTTCTGTACTGTTCTGTAAAGAGGCTTTGCTTAATGAATCACCCTGATTGTGCTCAGCGTTGGCAAGTCTCGTTAGCAAGATGACGGTGGGCCATTTATGGCTCTGTTTCCACGTCTGTTCCCAACAGTGACTCTTGGATAAAGGTCAGCATCTGTTCCTCATTGAGTAGGTGCTGAAAGAGATCCCACCTCTTTACCTGCTTTGAGCTCTGCTGTCTGACGCTGGGACTTCACGCTTGTCTGGCTCTGATGCTTTGAATAGGCATCAGATTTTCAGAATTTTTCTTTTTTTTCCTTGTTTTTTTTTGGTTTCCTTCTGGAAATATAGAGGCTTCCACATTCAATGTTAGTGAAAAAACATGGAACTAAAAACAGTGTCAGGGACAGCAGGGAAAAGCAATGCTAAATGCAAATGATCAAATGCAACTAACCATATAATTGTGCATAATTAGGTTAACAAAATAAATAAGCTTACTGTTTAAAAGAATGTTTGTCTTATATTTTGTTGGTGACGGTAAAGGTTAGACCCAGTGGCGGATTGAGTGATTTGACAGCCCTAGGCAAAAACAGGCCATTAAAATGATTTCAATGTGAGACAAATATCATCTCCATGATGGCATTACACTGAAAGTGAATGAAATTTCTGTCATAATTACCAACCCTCATGTCGTTCCAATCCTGTGAGACCTTCATTCATCTTTGGAACACAAATTAAGATATTCATTTTCTTACTCATTATTGGCCAGCTCCTCTGTCAACATCACACGTATGCATCATGGTGCTCACGTGAACACGACGGCCAATAGTGAGACGGCGTTCTAACTGTAAGCGCTTTCTAAGTAAACAGCGTAAGAGAATGTCGTTGAAGAAAAGATTGTTGTAGTATAAAGTTGTTATTTTTGTTTGTTTTTTACGTGCAAAAAGTATCATCATCGCTTCATAACATTAAGGTCGAACGACTGCTGTCGTTGCAATGACGTTGCGTCCTATGGGTGGTTCAGATACCTCTCGGATTCCATCAAAATTATCTTAATTTGTGTTATGACGATGAACGAAGGTGGAACAATGTGAGGGTGAGTAATTAAACCGTTTTTGGGCGAACCTATCCCTTTAATCCTAAAATATGAAATTTGCCTGACATATAATGTTGCCCCTTTGAAAATGTTTTGCATTTGTTTCAACGTTACACAAATTAAATATATTTGTTTTTACTGGGGATTAAGCCTAAAAAATGACATTTTTTCTGACCAGAATTTGATTTAGTTGTGATTTTGTTGGTAACAACAAGAAGAAACATTTTACATAGAGTATGTGGAAACAATGAGTGTTTCTATCTGGCTTTCTGTGTTTGAGTTTGTGAAACCAATTAACACTTGTACATTTTGAAACAGATGCTCACAGGGCTAAAATATTTAACATGGCTGATACCCAAGATAAAGTCCCTTGCTTTTTACCACTGAACCTCCATAACTTCCAAGTCATCTGTGATTACTAGACATACTTTTTACTTTATTTTCCTTTTTATAAAGACTGCACTAAAAATAAAAAAACGACTTTTTAGCCAATTAAATATTTTAGCACTGAGCTTTATTTATCCACCTTATTTTTCAAAAATTACTGTAATCAGATGAGACCGGAAGCCTCAATACAATCAAGTTACAAAGGCCGCTCTTACATCAAAAATAAAGTGGATATTCACACTAGAAATCAAATTTCCTTGACTTTTTAAGATTTTAGACTGTCCAAATGACTAATTCCCATGTTTTCCCTGTAAAACAGCTAATTTCATTACACCAATAAAAATACTGCCAATTCGGCAGTCAAGCATTCTTCTCACATTATAAAATAACAGGGAATATTTCTTGTTAATGACCAACAGCACATTGTGCTTCACTTAGGCTCATTGTTTAAATATGTCACCTATACGATGTCTAACTGTCTAACACCAGGAGGAGATATCAACGCTTGACAACACTGCCGCTCCACCACTGCTGGTTTACAGCTGCTGTGCTGAAAATAACTTCATGCAGTTCAATGCGAATGTTCGTTTAACAGACATCATGTTCAGATCTTCGATGTTTCATTTGTGATCCCACCAGAACCTTCATACAACAATATCAAAATGTTCAAAGCAACTCAGGTGAATGTTTTATTGTCTCTGAGACTCAGAGATTACAGAAAGAAACTTCCTAGACAAGGACACACACACTCACACACACACACACACACACACACACACACACACACACACACACACACACACACACACACACACACACACACACACACACACACACACACACACACACACACACACACACACACACACACACACACACACACACACACGTGTGTTTTATGGAGACTTTCCACAGTCATAATGGTTTTTATATTGTACAAACTATATATTCTATCCCCTTACACTAACCCTACCCCTAAACCTACCCATTACAGAAAACGTATGCATTTTTACATTTTCAAATAAACATCACCATTATCATTTTACAGTAGCTTCTTAATCTTCTTCATCATTTTGTTTCACAGTTCTGTTTGCATGGACCCACAGCGCTTACTGTCTCAAGAAGAAAAACGAGCACAAGAAAAAGAGCAAGGTTCAAAAAGTCTTTGTAGGCTTTTCTTTGAAGAAATCAAAGCTCATTAAGGGTGAGAGGCCCAAGGCTAAGCAATTTCCAGCCTGCTCTCAGTGTGTCCATACGAGCATCCATTACAATACCTGTGGGATAGCACGGCCCATTACCAAAATCTCATTAGCTACACTGAGGCATGTTAGCAACACAATAAAAAGATTTTGGCTCCTGGAATATGATTTTAATTATTCACTGTTTACAATAATAAGCCTTATTTCCCAGAGAGAAATGGCTCTGTGAAGTGAACGGCTGCCTTTTTTGAGAGTGCGCCAAGCAAACAGTGGCACGCTACAAGTTTCCGTCAAGAGCAGGTGAAATAACGACAAGGTTCCCTGAAGCCCCTACGGGATATAAACAAGGGTTAACTCAGACCTCCTCAGCGTCTGTCCCTTGATATTCGCACACTCAACTAATGATACACGCGCATTATGGTTGAAGCCCTTGGGCGTATTTAAATATCCTTGGTATTTATAAGTTGCAGCTCCCAGAAGCTATACAAGAGATACTGAGCGCACTGTCATGGGTTTCAGTTGGATAATTCAGTCTGTTTGATTGGATAGCTTCATAATGCCAAAACACTTTTCAGTCAAAGGTGGGTGCGGAGTAAGTGCTCATATATCAGCATTCATTTTTCAATCTTGAACTTTTTACATTTACATTTATTCATTTAGCTGACGCTTTTATCCAAAGCGACTTACAATTGCTATATATGTCAGAGGTCGCACGCCTCTGGAGCAACTAGGGGTTAAGAGTCTTGCTCAGGGACACATTGGTGTCTCACAGTGGATTCGAACCCAGGTCTCTCACACCAAATCATGTGTCTTATCCACTGTGCCATCACCACCGCCATGCAAATCCATAATACTATAATTGAACTATAATACTGTTTAGCAAAGGGCGAATAATAAGCATCATAAAAAGTTGGATTGAAAAAAAAGGTGAAGGCTATCAGGAAAAAAACAATTCGCCCAGCAGGCCTTTACAAGACTATCCAATATATCACACAAGTAAAACATGGATTTGCAGCCTTATTATTTCAGAAGACAAAGTGACATTACCACAATCAGCAGTCTACAATTTGTTCAGTTCTAAAATCCACCTCCTTTCCAAGCACATCCACTGTATTTATCAGCGTGCAATAGTTGTTAGAGGAACAAACAAAGAGTCCTTAGAGGCAGATTCACTTTGAAAAGCCAAATCGCCGCACGCTGTTATTCTGAAATGCATTGCTTCTGAGGTAAAAACTAAATTTCCTGTAGTTCCACAAACGAGGTCTTCAGTTTTTTTATTACAACAGGAAAATATTTTGAGATTCCTTTTGTCTAAAGCCAATTTCCCTGTAAAAGCGATACATGCATAATCACCAAAATAAACAAGTGAAGCATACATACTGTACATACATGTTTAAGCATAAAGGACATTCTAGTATACTAGTGAGAAACGCTACATATCTACATGCCTCTTTTGGAATAATAAACATACACACTGTATTTACTAACAGTAATTGCATTACAGTTTTTACATTGAGCAAACTGAAAAATTAATTTTAATAGTGGCCGGAAGCAAACGTGATATTTACCCACTGTATCTCAAATACAGTGGATTTATTTAATGCTTATGAGTAATACTTAATAGTTTTCACCTTTAATATTATATCAATTCATGAAGTCTTGTCAGGAATGATATGTGTTTCAAGCTGTTATAATGATTTGAAATTATTTAAATCCTTTTGAACCACAGCCTTTAAATAGAGTAGATACTTTAATGAGATCATATTCATGACATATTTTAGATTCATGGCTGTGAATTAGTCTTAGATATCATTTTATTTAATCACAATTTCAGTCAGCTAAACTGAAACCATAGCCATGATCAAATATTTTATGGTAGCTGACAGAGATAGCGTTTGCATCTGTTATACAATTATATCTATGGGTTGTTGATTTTAAAGCAAAAAACTTTAGACAGTATAAGAAACTCAGTGATCAAAGTGATCAAAAATAAGTTGCTGCCTTGAATTTTTAAGTACAATCAACTTGGATGTTTAAATAATTTCACTTTAATTTAAGTAATGCAACTTAAATGACATTAAACTGACTGCAAATTGCTTAACTTATTTTGATGAGTTAAACCAATATAAAAACATATGTTGTTATATCTTATTGATCATCAACTTTTTTTACCGTGTACAAAATCAAAATTGTTTTTTTTTGTTTGTTTGTTTTTTATTTTGTTAAAGTGAGTCTTAAGTGTTAGAGTATATTTTTTTCAGCGACAGAGTGAATATGTCACTCAAGCTTGTATGTATTCAAATACATTTAGTGTCTCACAATAGAGAGCAACAGTGATATCAGTTTTATGTTCTGTTTTCATGGACTTTTAGGGGCCGTTTACTGTTATCGGCAGTATAATTTTGTGTTTTCACGCCCTCAAAACGCTGTTGTCGTGTAAATAAACAGCCATTTGTATAACGCTGTAAATGGCCCCTTTATTTATGTGTGGTTTCCTTATCTCATGTGTACTCCAAAAAATCTCCTGCATTCTTGCGTTTATTATTAAAGACTATTTAAAGAGTATTCCCTCTTTATATGTGTTGCATACCACAACTGTGAAAATTGACTACACGCATTTTCTCTATATGGTTTTAAAATAATTATTGTATTTGAAAATCAGATGTTTGTTTCTTTTTAACTGAAGTTGAAATCACATACAATCTCTTTAAAAACCTCAGAGTTCCCGCTAGATCTGTCTTGAAGACTTATCATTAAACGTCATGTTCTCTATGGAGAAAAATAATGGGATTTTTTTCTTCTTGAACCCTACTGTTATGCTCCGTTGACCCCGGTCTCCCTTACCTATCATGGATTTTGCAGGCTAGTCTTCATAAGCCTTGGATCTCATGAAGAACCACAATCAGCCTGTTTAATTCTGACAGCTGAGTGCTGATGACTCGGGCTGGGCTTTGTGTTGAAAAGTGGAGGCCTGTTAATGCAAAACACTCATCTGTGCACAATCCTGCCCCAATCAATCTGGGGAAAATCAGCAGTAATGATTAATGCAGGCCTCTTCATGTAGAAAACAGGAATGTCGAAAGCTATCTCTTACCATCAAGCATCAGTGATTGCCGAAGAAACATTACTGCAAGACAAAAACAAAGAATTCAAGGATGGACCCAAGCAATATCTAGATTGCCCAACCACACACAAAACAAATTCTCAAATGCATAGCAACACCTTGATAACAATCCACATGCCATAAGATTTTTCATGGACACACAACACTCATTTTTCCTCCAGAAAATATAAAAATGTAGTTTTATTCTACTTGTATTGATAAACCACTAATATTGCAACTGATAGTGAAGACCACCTAACCATCGGGTGGTGATGGCGCAGTGGATAAGACACATGCCTTTGGTGTGAGAGACCTGGGTTCGAATCCACTGTGAGCAAGACACTTTACCCCTAGTTGCTCCAGAGGCGTGCGACCTCTGACCTATCTAGCAATTGTAAGTTCGCTTTGGATAAAAGCTTCAGCTAAGTGAATAAATGTAAATGTAACCCAAGTCGAGACCAAGGCCAGATTGTGTTGAGACCAAGACTTTGAGGGGTTGAGACAAGACAAGACCGAGACCAGGGGAGGGCGAAACCGAGTCAAGACCAAGTCCAGACCAGCACACCTCAAATTAATCTGAAAGATCCATAAATAATTCTTGAGTCTTATTATGTAATCAATAAAAACAATTTGAATAATAAGATAGTATATAGAGCTGTTACCAATTAAATGAAATCACTAAAAACAATATTCCTTTTTTGATGGCGCACAGAAGTTGCATCTGATTCGTTACAATTAAATGCATAAATATTTTTGAGATTAATGTTTTAAAAATAACATTTTGTATATAGAAATATGGAAAAAATAAAACCCAGAGTTCTTTCAGTCTGAGACCGAGGCAAGACCGAGAACAAATGCTGTTGAGACTGAGACAAGACCAAGACCTTCAAAAAAAATAGTCTCAAGACCTTTCTCGAGCTATTGAGCTATACATTAGCTACTGAGTTAATAATTCTAGTTTGACTGATCTAACATATAATATGTAGCACATGCATAATAAAAGCAAATAAAATATTAAATAAAATATTAGTTTTGTTTGATTACTGCGTATACATTTTCAGATGCATTTCTGTACACCTAGAGTTATACATATTCTGTATATGTATATAGAATATTCTTGTATTTTCATTTATCCACCACTATTCCCCATGTTGTTACATTTGACTTCTTTAAAACACATTTATTTTTACTTCAGCTGCTTATTTTTCAGCCCTCAATTCATTTTTGTTTTCAGGTTTATTGCAGTGTTCATTATGCATTTATTTTTTTTAGCTGACAGTTAAATTGCTTTTTTTACATACTGTGATGAAAAAGATGAGATGAATTATGATTCTCTCCAAATCAAGAATTGGAAATGAGCTATTTTCTCTTACACAGAAGATGCTGTTAAGTATAACTGTTATGCTTCACTTAACTGTAATGTATGTCAAGTTAATGTGGCATTGCAAAGGATTTGCTAAATACAATGTAGTGCATCTTGAATGGTTTTTGCTGAATATTTTTTTATGCATGTTTCACTCACATATATCGGCGGGAGTATGACATTGATACTTTGATGTCTTCAAAACAACATACAACAATATATTTCCCCGCAGGGAAAATTAACTTATTGCTCTTGTCAATTGGCTAAGTCTTGATTTGATGCTGCAGTCAACCTGGAATTAATATTGACCTTATTTACTTTCTTAATACCTGTTTCGGATATATTTGTGCAAACTACTGTACATTCAAACTACATTTCATATGAGAAAGAAATAAAAGAGAGAAAGAAATAAAAGAAAGAAAGAAAGAAAGAAAGAAAGAAAGAAAGAAGAGAAAAGAAAGAAAGAAAGAAAGAAAGAAAGAAAGAAAGAAAGAAAGAAAGAAAGAAAGAAATCAGCAGACAGGGAAAATATAAGTCAATTTAATTGGTCCATTTAGAGATTTGGGCACAAACATTCACTTTAATATAATACAATCTTAACACTATTTCACTGTCAGCATTGACCAGAAGGGGTTAATTTGACCATGCTCCCAAGTCAAACTTTGACCTCTGGATTGCACACAGATATATCTTCTAGTATTTCGACAGAAACCCCTCACAAAGCTTTGAAAATATTTGATGGAAGTATAGAGGTTTAAAGGGGAATCTGCAGGGGAACCACTGCTGAGGATCTCCAACACTTCAACTGCTGGTCATCTGTTTTGATTGGCACATGTGTTGGGAGAGATTGTATTTTGTGCACTTTTTAGCTATTCCTTTCACTTATTTCAGTAGGATTACATGTGTAACATATCTTCTGTCAAGGAGTCTGGAGCGCCTCTGCGGAGGTCAGACTTGTGACACATAATACTGTAGGTCTCAGCAGATTTACATTGGTCAGGCTTCCCAGTCGCTGCATCTTCTCCGTCTTACAGAGGGCTATTACACCAGCTATTAAACTTCTGCAATCAATGCAGGTGTTCTATGCATCTACTGCAGGTTTTGTAGACTTTGCAGGTTTTGTAGACTAAAAAATAAATAAAATCGGTAACACTTTATTTTACAGTGTCCTTGTTACATATGTTACATGTACTTACTATAGTAATAACAGTTAATTATGCATAGTTACATGCAACTAACCCTAAACCAAATCCTAATCCTACACAAACACTATAGTTAGTACATGTAGTTAATTAATTACACTGTACTTAAATATATAATTACACTGTAACTATGACACATTAACAAATCTCCCATTAACTTACAATGATATAATGTTCAGCATTCACAATCTAACCAGCAATGATGATATCACTGTAATATTTGCATAATTGAATTAATTTCTTACATTTATTTGCATATATTTTAAATGCATTTTCAGGAGTCACTACTTCAGTCTTTCGAGTCAAGCAGTCTTAAAGAAATCATTCCGATATGATAATTTTGTGCTCAATTATTAATTATCAATGTTGGAAACCGCTGTTGCTCCTAAATACTTTTTGTGGAAACTGTGATCATTTTTTCCCCAGAGTTCTTTGATGAATAGAAATGAATGAGCAACACTTATTTGAAGTAGAATATATGTTTAACATTATGAATGGTTTTACTGTCTCTTTTGATCAATTTAATTGGCCCCTGCTCAAGAAAATAATTCTTTTTTTTTTTTACCCCAAACTTTTGCATCAGTTTCCACAAAAAATATGATGGAGCAAAAACAGTTTTCAACACTGACAATAATTTGAAATTTTTCTTGAGCATCAAAACAGCATATTAGAATGATTTCTGAAGGATTATGTGAAACTGAATCCTGGAGTAATGATCCTAAAAATGAGGGAATCATCAAGAGATTAAATTACATTTTAATATTCAAACAGAAAATAGTTATTTTAAATTGTAATAATATATCTCATTATTATTATAAATGCAGCCCTGGTGAGCAAAAAAGATTATTCCATAATTATTCCAGACTTTTGACCGATAGTGTATGTGTCCATCTACAGTTGCAAAGCCAGTGTTGCAATGATTCCGAATGCAGAACTAAAGCCTGAAACAAACTTATCTTAAACTTAAAATATGATTATTTTGCATGCACTGATAGTTCCTTCAGGAAATGCAATATGTTGTACAGTTTTTCTCACAGTAAAACTTCAAACTGATTGTGGAAATCTGCCCCATGCTGGTCCACGCAGTGTGGTGAAATTTAAAAGTGCTCACGCTCTGGTCTGTAATTATTCCTCCAGGAGTTTCCGCCAAATGCGAACTTTCATGACACAAAAGGAGCCTGCATTAGATGTAGTTCAGCCCCCGAAGAACCAGCTGAATATGAGAGAAAGGAAGCATGTGACAGACGCGAGGGCACAGCAGTGGTGTGGTGGTCAGGAGGGGGGAGGGGTGAGGTTGGGTTATCATTTAATGAGTAATCAAATTCAAAAAAGTACTGGCTGCCTGCAATCTCAGATAAATTAGCTTAAAAGCAAAAATGGTTGCTCTCAAGTCACAGGAGCTCCTTAGGCTAGAATACCTGGTCAAGTGTTCGTGGTACTGTCGTCCCCAAATAATTGTAAGCATGGAGAAAATTCAGGAGACCTAATGAGGCAAATTAGATCTAATTCATGCTCACGCACCCGCAAAAAACCTTTTACTCTTCCAGTGCAGTCCGTTCATGTAATCTGTGCAGATGGTGAGACGAACATAAATAATGGACTACCCTGAGAGGTTACAGACCAGTGTCCCGCAGGGAGGGTCATGTGACTGCTTTGTGATTCCAGTTTTCCCTGCAGGTATAAGCGAGTTGTTCTGCAGGTATCAAGCAAGTTGTTCTGTTTAACCACCGTCAACACCTAGTAGCAACCATATATGCTTTAACTGCCACTTAACCGCCATCTTACAAACCACATAGCAACATACTGGAAACTACCCGCAACACCCATGTATGTATGTATGTATGTATGTATGTCTGCACTGTGAACATGATTTCACCAAGTACCACATGTTCCTGGATCAACATTTTTGTTGATCCTGGATCAACTTTCCAATTAACCAATCAGATTTGAGGGACGAGTTTACAGTTTATGTCAAGTTTAGGCTTAGAACCAAGGTGAAGTACTTAAACATCAGTGTCATTCACCTATCATTACCCTCTGATTTTAGAGAAAAGTTATGGGTAGGGTTAGGTTTGGGGGGTAGGGATTGGGTAAGGACTACATTTTGGGACAGGAATGTTGATCCAGGATCAACAAAATATGTTGATCCAGGACCATGTCTTACTTGGCAAAATCCATGTATGCACATATGTATGTAGGGTGGTAAGTGTTTTGTTAGTTAGCAGCAGATAGATAGATAGATAGATAGATAGATAGATAGATAGATAGATAGATAGATAGATAGATATTTTAATATATAATATACATATATAAGATTTTAATCATTTTAATAATTAATTCATACAATTCGAAATTAAATGCAACTCTGTCCAAACAGTGTGGCTTTTTAATCAATCTTGCATGTGAACCATTGAACAGTGTGGGGGGAAGCAGATAATTATTAGCAAATTAGGCTAATTTTTTAATTATGGTGCATTTTCACCAACTTCTGCTAGAAGCATTAAAACCAGGGCTTCACTGTGCAATAGTTTTTGCATATGCTATTAAAACAATTACAATATTGGGAGACTCATTTTAACCCATTGGCACATTTGGAATAGTTTTTTTATTCCTGCCAAGCACCTACTAGCATTGCTTAAAAAGCATGTGCGATGATGTCTACTTTGGTGGCTTTAGTACGCTCAAACTTAAGCAAAACAAAGAAGACCATAAAAATAGTCCTCCAAACCACATCTTATGAAAAAAAAAATATATGACTCACACGATCTTAAAACATTAGGTTGAACCAACAAAGGTCAGATACGTTGCACACTTTTACTTTTTACAGTGTGTCAACATGACTGTAACTATGAGCTATTCGTTCAGTCACAGATGGGGAAACAAGACACTAAACACAAAGACAGTCCATCAAAGGAAATGCTCTTTTAATGGCAGCTAAAGTGTTAGAATTAATCGTCCAGAAGGAGATCAAGCTGAACTTCTATCCTCTGTCTGTTCACTCTGATCTTTGATCAATAAGGAAACCCTGCTGATCTCGTGCAATGCTGTGAACTGTGCTACCTATTCACATCGCCATAGAAAGGATCAGCTAATTTAATGTGTTAAATACCCTACAGCAAACACAGGCGTTTTGATGTTAACCAAGGTGGTCTATAATACCTGGAGAAAGCTACTCATTACCATTCATCTCACTGAAAGCTGCTCAACAGGAACAAGATGCCATATGAAGGAAATTACACAGTACCACATAAAAAGCTGACTCAAAAAAGCAGCAGACATTTTTTAAATGTGTAAAACTATTGGACGTATTTTAAAGAGTCAATGCCGCTGTAACGATCACCAGTTTGAGTGGCCGGGATAACCATCAGAGGGCACTCCAACCCGGACAATCACCACACATCCACAAACTACATTTCCCATAATCCTTTGCCCAGACTAATCAGCCATGATCACATCCACCTGTATGTCATTACCTTGTTTAGCTCACCCAGACAGTATAAGCCTGGTTTTCACATTCATTCAATGCAAAGTCTTGTTTAGTGTTTGTACTGCAATTCTGAGCGTGTTTGAGTCCTGTTTCTCCCGTGTTCTGGTTCTCTTGATTCTCTGCCTGTTCCCTCAAATTTCTCTAGTTGCCTTAGGCCTTTTCTGTTATTGTTTGGATTGCTTGTTTGTATATGACCCTTGCCTGCAGAGCCGGCCCGAGCCTTTTGGGGGCCCTAAGCAGAATTTGATTTGGGGGCCCCCTCCCACTACGCGAAGTCACCTGTGCTTGACAATTATTGACACAAATGTCACGCAATAATGATACATTATAAATGAATACAGTGAGGTTATGTATTAATACAGAATAAATACTAAATAAAAAATAGATGCCTACTTAAATAAAAAAGTTGAAACTTTTACTTTACTCTTTTACTAACTCATTGAAACTTCTTAAAACAAACTGTCTCAAAACGTATATAAAATAAATTATTTGCAAAAAATAATGACAAAACTGAGAAATCAGAAACATAATAAGAACAAGGGTTCAACAATGACAATTATTGTTGAAAACTGTAAAAATATTATTATTATTTCTCTACTGTCTCAATACAGTGTAACTGTCCTCAAAATCTTTTTTATTATTATTATTGTAACAGACTTTGTTGGATTGTACATGACAGAATCCAACAAAGTCTGTTACTATAATACCGGTAATGTACTGGCGCTCGTTGTATGTGTGAATGCAATATATTTTTTCCCTCGGGGCTTGCCGTAGATAGGAATTGGTCGTGCACACTTGGTACTGGAGTGTCGCAGGTTTTAGGAGTTAGTGATCTGATGTGTGGTATAATAAAGTGGAGAAGAGTTCAAACTGCTATGTTTATTATTTATTCAAACTGCTAACCTTACACCAAGAAGGTTAAGTTCCCCTGCGGCTATTTTCTCCAACTTAAACCGATACCGTGACTATGCGCAGTTGCGCACGAATTGTCTATGCACTCGCGAGGTGTCTAGATTATGCGCATGACTTAAACGCTGGCAGACACAGCAGCAGTTGCTGGCAGGTATATTGATCATGAAATCAGAATTTTCTTGTCTTGAATTATTCATTCATATTCATTCATTCATTTATGTCACTTGATTAAGTCATCTAAAAAAAATAAAAAATTAAACTCGATTGGGGGGCCCCCTGGTGGCCAGGGGGCCCTAAGCAGCCGCTTAGTTCGCATATGCCTCGGGCCGGCCCTGCTTGCCTGGATTTGGATTACGTCTTTGGATTACCCTGTTCAATAAATACTGCGTTTGGATCCTCAACCTTTTCTCAGTGCAGTTTGTGACAGCCGCGGACTTAACATACTTTTAAAAATCCAACATTTAGTTGATCATGATCAGTTTTGGGTAAAGTTACCTTCAAAAGTAATGTGTTACAGTATTGTGTTACTCTAAAGAAGTAACTAATGGCATTAGTTACTTTTTTATGGTGTTATGCGTTTTATGCGTTCATTTTTCTAACTTGGGATTGCTTATTTGTTTTTTTATTTATAATTAAAAAGTTATATTTTTGGCAAATGTTAATTTCCTTTAACACCAAAAGTGAGCTGAATAATAAATGCAAATTCATGCCAGTACAAGTAGAGGGCTTAAACAAACTTTTCAGCTGTGTTGGCATTCTGTATTGCAGAAGAATAGGATGAAGGAGACTTAAAACGCAAATGTAATGTTTATCTAAAATAATTGTTGCTTATTTGTATGGTCAACTTGTTTCATCAAAGGTCGGGAGCAAAGACATTGGTTTATAAAGTATAATTTAAAATTTGTAATTATTGCAGGTTTGCGTAATATTCTTAGTTTGCATTTCACTTATTGTATTACTTTTGAGGAATACTGAATCTGTTTTGTGCCAGTGAGATGAGTAAAGGCATATTCACATTTAGTCTAGAACTACAATAACATGTTTACACACCACACGTCTGGACTTACTCACGATTTCTCTCAGGGGGACAGAAGAGCTGTCAGTCAATAAATGGAAGAACACAGTAATTTTAAAAATTAACTAAGATATTTTGTTGTAAATTTAAAAGTAATGCGCTACTTTACTAGTTACTTGAAAAAAGTGATCTGATTACCGTAAAACTACAAGTAATAGCCCGGGCTTTTATTTTCCCAAATCGTCGAACTGCACCGGCTTGTATCTGAGACAGGCGTCTATATGAGACAGGCCTTTATAATTTAGTGTTGAGATGTTGTTCCTAGAGTCTCTAATCTCTAAAAATCTCCAAATGCTCCACGTGAAACTACTGTCTTCCGACCTTTTACTATTGTGTCAATTGATTTTGATTAATTTGCGCGAGAAGAGAGAGCAAGACAGCGCTCGTGTTGTTTGGAGACGTGAGAGTGCGCACGTGCGGCCGGGGCTCTCTCTCTCTCTCTCTCTCTCTCTCTCTCTCTCTCTCTCTCTCTCTCTCTCTCTCTGCTCGTTTGCACCCTGTCAAGTGCAGCAGTCATTCTATTCTACATCACTCACCGATCAAAAAAAGGCTTTGGCGGGACACAAATTTGCTTTGGCGGCCGCCAAAAAGCGGACAATCTGACGGGTTTTAGAAGATTAAATACAACCCGAAACTAGAAAACAGACCCGGCCTCTATTTGAGACCGGCCTTTATTTACCCAAACCTGTCGCCACATCAGGCGTGTAAAAGAGACAGGCGTCTATTTGGGACTCTGCTATTATTTGAAGTTTTACGGTACATACCTCACGTTAGTTGTAATGCATTACGCCCAACACTGATTGAGATAAGCGCTTATTGTCACAGTCGTAAACATGACCGCTTTCTTCTTCCATGCTGGGGTTTGGCATCACTACGGCTTTGTTTCCAGGTGGACCATTAAATAACATGACACACACGTCTCCCAGAAATCCTGTAGCATTCAAGCAATCAGATTACGAAACTCTTATCCATCGCCTTATCCATCAGAAGTTCAGCCAACGGTCCTTGTGCATGACGTCTGAGGCTGAGACTAATGTCTACGTATGTAGTTCATAACAGAGTTGGTATTCACTATTCACTATTGGTATTCATCTAGCAACAAATGCAAATTTTACTCATCAGGACGAGACCTCTGAATAAAGTAAGGAGGAAAGAAGTCCAGTGTGGAAAAGAAAGTGCAGATATTTGCATAATGGGCAGCTTGCCATTTAAAAAGCAAACAATATTGGTTTGAATGTTTCAGGTTCAACCCACCGACTGAGGAAAAGGGCAGTTTGCAGAGTGCTAATGAGCATGCAGTTCACTGACGCAAATGTCCTTCTCACACCTTTAGACTTAGTCATATAAAACAGTCATTTGAATGTGCATGCAAGCCTATTTTACACATCTTAGTTAAATATTACACCAACTCACATGTATACTTCTTTGGGGTACTGACTAAAAGCATAATTTCACAAGCCCCCTGGCAACCTGACATTTTACCTGTGAACTAACGGGTTTCTTCATGCAGGCAGGAGTCTGTTGTTTCTCTTGATTTGAACGGACCAGCACACATTCTGGACTCCCAAAAAGCTATTGATTGAATATACTAATACTGCACATCTACCTGAGTTAAATGCAGCAAATGGTTGCCTTTGAGAACTACTTCAGTTTCATCAATAAAAAAAAAAGTTTTTTTTATATTTCATAACACTTTGAGTCACTGGGACTATTTATGGATTTCTATGTGGACTCCATTTTAACACATGTTTAACAAATATTTCATGCCTGATGAAGGTCGTGAGACCGAAACGTTGCTCATAAAATTGTTATACTCATTTGCAAGTCTACGGGAGTTCCTTGTTTTTTGTAGATTTTTTGACCTACTTATTTGGTCTTTTTTTCCCACGCACCTATCACCTGCAGGTGTGCGATGGTGTTTGCTAATTAACACATTTTTCTGTAAAATTGGATGGCATGTTTTAGTGTCAGTATTTTTTTTTTTTATTGATGATAGCTAAAATATGGGGTCAGTAATATTTTTTAAGGGGGTCACGACATGAGAAATCAAATTTGCCTTGATCTATTTTACATATAAAAGGTCTTTGTACCATAAAAACATCCTGCAAATATCATAACTTAAAGCGTTCTCCTCATTATGAACAAAGCATTTATTTAATCAAGCTCCAACGGCTTGTTTTTATATTATGGGATTTGTGAAATCACACGGGCAAATACATTCACATATTACTGCCTCCAGAGCAAGACATCAACAAGTAGTTATACATCATCGCAACATAGCCCCCGCCCACTGGCGTTCAGTCGCTTAAAGGGATAGTTCACCCAAAAATGAAAATGAGCATGATTTACTCACCCTCAAGTGATGTTTTTCTTAAACAAATGCATCGCTTTGCTTCCGAAGGCCTTTATTAACCCATCAGAGCCGTGTGGAGCACTTTTATGATGGATAGATGCACTTTTATGAACTTCAAAACATAAACGGCCATTCACTGACATTTTAAAGCTTGGACGAGCCAGGACTTTTTCTAATATAACTCTGATTGTATTCGTCTGAAAGAAGAATGTCATGCACCTAGGATGACTTGCACTGTAAAAAATTGTAAGATTATACAAAAAATCTTTGTACAAATTTCCCCTAGCTTTTTCTTGTTGACTCATCTTTTGTAAATAACAGTTATATGAACTGAAAACACACACACACACACACACACACACACACACACACACACACACATACACACACACACAAAAAAAAAACTTTAGTTGAGTCAACATGAAATTATTTGTTTTCTGGAGGGGTGTAACTATTCTGTGACAAATCTTTTGTAGTTGAGCCAATTCAGCATTTTTTTGTCTATTGGAAGAATAAGTTCTTAAGAATTAACAGGTTTAGATGTTGATTTTTTTATTGAAAATCATTTGGTCACCATTTTCCATGTTTCCTTTGGTTGGTCAGTTTGACTCTTGGCTTTTTGTGTGAGTTTGTGGTCTTTGTAACAGTGTTTAGAAAAGAAAAAAAAAACATAATTTGTCGCTAAGTGTAACGTAGTGCGGTTGAAGCAGAGATGAGGCTGGATCCAAGTGCAGCACACACTTTATTTAACAAACTACAAACTAAACAGACTGGATACAGGACTCAGGAACAGGATTCAAGAACAGGAACAAACCAACACGAGCGTTAAGAGTCGAACATTAAATAAGAACTCACAAAGATGAGGCTAAAACACATGGCTTAAATAATCAGAGACAAACGAGCTAGACAAGATAACAAGGGGGCGTGGTTAATGGGAAACACCTGGGATAACTAATAGACAAGGAACCACTGAACATGACAAGACACAAAACCCACACCGTGACACTAAGAAAGAAAGAAACCAAGATGATCAAGTTTCCAGCCTCATAAACTAGAATAAATCCCTAATCTTATTTCTGAGCAAAAGTGATTTTTTTCTTCATTATAATTTTACAAGCAAAACTTTCTTGCAGCGGATCAAACTTAGATCTTTCTTACATCTAAGAGCGTAACATTTAGCACAAGTACTTCAAACGAATTAAACCTGTGACCTGTTTTCTGAGTAACATTAAGAATATCTCTATAGATTGTTGCAACACCTCCGCCACGACCGATCAGACGGGGCTCATGCTTATAACAGTATCCTGGTGGAGTAGACTCATTTAGACCGAAATAATCATTTGGTTTAAGCCAGGTTTCAGTAAGGCAAAGTACATCGAATCTATTATCTGTGACCATTTCATTTACAATAACCGCCTTAGGTGTGAGCGATCTAATGTTTAGAAGACCTAGCTTTAGAAATTGTTTTTGTTCACTGATATTTAGATTTTCTGGTTTAATTACAATAAGATTTTTCCTAGATCCTACACTAGATTTATTGTTTGGCCTCACTAAGCGAGGAATAGACACAGTTTCTATATAATGTTCTACACTACTTATATCAATTAAGTTGGGACAGCGAAGACTGTGATTTGGACTTTGACTTACTAGTCATATGGTGTGTAACGTCTTGGAGATGTTGTCCGACAGAACAGCCGCTCCGATTCTGCTGGGGTGCAGGCCATCAGCACGGTAGAGCCTAGGTCGCTCCCAGAACAGATTCCAATTATTTACAAAGAGCAGTTTCTGTTCATTACACCATTCATTTAGTGCAAATAATCTACTGAACCTTTCTTGTCCTAGTCGGTACGTGGGAAGCGGTCCAGACACGATGATCGTTGCTTCAGGCGATGTGCTGCGAACCGTCTCGATCAGGCTCTTGTAGTCCTTCTTCAGAACATCCGTCTGCCGCAGCCTGATGTCATTCACTCCCGTGTGCAGCACGACAGCTCCGACGCACTCGTCACCGTTCAGGATCTCGGGAATCTGTGCAGCGACATCAAAAACACGAGCACCAGGAAAGCAGTGAGTGCGCACCTTACGCTTAACTGAGGTAGCACGGACATGACGGACCATGGAAGTGCCGATGATCACGGCGGCGCCACGTTCCGATACGCGAAGAGGGGAGAAGCGGTTCCGGGTGGAGATCTCGAAGACCGGGAGGGGCGGGGAGGTCCTTGGTCTGGTCCTGGCTCATGTCTTCCGCTGTGGGATCACCCAGGGTCCATGGTGTTGCCTCGGTGCTTGAGTGAGTGAAGGCAGAGATGATCGCGTCCTCCTGGGCAGAGAAACGCACGGAGTAGACGAAGTCGGAGTCAAAAAGTTACTAACCACTGACTTGTGAGCATCGGCGTGTGATGTTTCAAGCGCTGATCGCCGATCTCGCAGCTCGGCTTGCTTCACCAGCAGAACACGGATCTGCTTCTCCACCGACTCCAGCTCCAATCGTACCGAAAACAGCTCGAATGTGTCCTCACCTGCACTCAGAGGTAACGTTAGACACATCGCGTAAAAAAAAAAGCAAATAGAACCCATTATTATAATCACTGACACGGTCTACACACTGTATACAGATGCCCGTGCACTTTCTGAAGTTCTTCACACGCTTGAGTCAATAAAAAGACAAATGGAAGAGTAAATGGAAGCTGAAAGGAACGTTCACATTGACACATCCTTGTAAACAGCTCAATTTCTCAATTCTGAAGAGATTTCAGAAGGATACCAGCATAAGGAACAAGCATGGTTTATTTTTAATGGCGTCATGTATCGCATCAGAGGATTATATGTTTGTTCTGAGAATGTGGCTGCAGATTGTATTGTAAATGAGGCACAGTGGAGAGTTTGCAAAGAAACGTCTGATGGATAAGGCAGTCAGCTATATTGGATCACCCACACACACACAGACACGCACACGCACGCACACACACTCACACACACACGCAACTATTAGCATTACAAGTGAACCTCAAGGTACGTATTAAATAATATAAAATCCATGTCATCATGACCCCCTATAATGTTTTTGAAATTACTCATTCTTACTAAGGATGCTTCTATTTGATCAAAAACGTTTTCTGCTATATATTTCTGTGGGAACCTTAATACATTTTGTTCTTCGTTATACTTAACACCAGATCAGAATGGTTTTAAGGGGAGTAAATGCTGATAAAAGTTTCATTTTTGGGTGATCTATTTCTTTAAATGTGCCAATGTTACTGGGAAATTTCAAATTAGGCTCAATCTTTCCTCTATGAATCCATTACAAAGTCTGGAGCAGATTCAAATATACATAAACCACCATGCATTTAGTTAATGAAAAATTTGGAAGCCAAATGAGAAATGAATGTCATTTATTTGAATCTTCGTTGTCGACTACACATTCTCAGTTGAGTTAGATCTACATGCCAGCACTGGCTTGTGTCAGGTGTGGAATACCAATTCCACCCAATTTCTTTTTTTCGTTTTGATTTAAACAGGCACTCGACTGTGAAGGTGACAAGAAATTACGCACAGTAAAAGACTGAGCTAATGTGCTGAGTTAAGGATAAGGAATACGATTTTTTTTTTTTTTCTTAAGCATGGCAAACATTGTATTGTTCAAAGTGACATCCTTGTAGGGATTTCTCATTACACTTTCCTAGCCATAAGGAAAGTGTAATGAGAAAATAAAATAGGTCACTTCTAAGGGTTGTTGTTCAGTTTCATACAAACTATATCCCTAAAGACTAACATTTGTAGTTATAAAAAGCATTTGTATCCCTCTGTGGACACACACACACACACACACACACACACACACACACACACACACACACACACACACACACACACACACACACACACACACACACACACACACACACACACACACACACACACACACACACACACACACACACACACACACACACACACACACTGTTAATTTGGTTTATTGCTTTTTTTGATGTTGTCAGGAAAAGAAAATCAATCAATCAATCATTCAATAAATAAATACATAAATAAACTGCATGGCCAACAACGAATACACTTACTTTTAAAAGTAATTCAAATGAAAAGCTAGTCCATTCTATAACATATAACATAATAAGGATAACTTCTACATGCTTAATCATGAAACAATTCCAGCACTAAAAGCCTGACATTTCAGACACACATCAACAGCCCAACCAAAGCCCATCTGTCTCTCTTAACAAGTTCACCAAGTTCCTGGAATTGAGCTGAGGACAAACGTGTCTGATTTTATTAGATCTTTGGTTCACAGACCCCCCACCCCCAGTTATATCAGAAGTCTTCTGTCTTCGAGAAAAGGCCTCAGAGCATAAGAGGAACAGCGAGAGAATAAAAAATAAAACAAAAAAAACAACTGGCACATAATTTGGCCATCTTTCTTTATCAGGAGTCAATGTGCATTAGAGCTGTTATCTTTGTGAAGCAATTGTCACGGGTTATTATCTACACACTAATCAGACACTACAGTAGTATCCCATTGCATTTTATTGAGGAACAACACAATTGCAAAACCAGCAGCTCAAAAAATGAATGCAATTTGCATGAATCAAATGTATTATGTAAACATGTTTGTTAAAATCGTTGGAGTTTGAGACTATGAAGAATTTCAGCACTTTAAAGAAAGATAAATAGATGTGAAAAATGTTAATACAAGACTCAACATTTCCATTTATTCATTTAACAAAAGCTTTTATCCAAAGTGACACATGAGGAACATCATAAGCAATGTACATAAATGTACATAAAATAAACATTAAATACAATATGTACACAACAGTTCAGTAAGAGCATAGGTTACATAGAGCATAGACAAAATTGATAAAAAATACAGCAAAAACAGTAATATTGTGAAATATTATTGAAATATAAAATAATTGCTTTCCATTTTAAAATGTATTCCTGTGATTACAGAGCTGAATTGTCAGCATCATTACACCAGCCTTCAGTCTCATGATCATTCAGAAATCATTCTAATATGCTTATTTGTTGATGAAGAAACATTTTGTATTATCAATGTTGTGTTGATTCATAATGTATGTCTTTAGTGAAGAGAAAGTTCAAAAGAACAGCATTTATCTGAAATTGACATTATGAATGTCTTTACTGTCACCTTTGATCAGTTTAATGCATTCTTGCAAAATAAACTTTCTAATTTCTTACAGAAAGTAAACAATATATATTACTGATGCAAACTTTTGAATGGCAGCTTACATTGTAAAATGCATGTCTGGTTTCTCGGATTGAAAAAAAAAATCAAGTAATTTTAGAGCAAATGCAATAATTTTGAGATACACTGTATTGAACATATGGGCATGCAATCATCAGATGAAAGAAATCAAAAACAAATAAAAACTACGGTAACACTTTATATTACGACCCGCAAACAACTGCGTAAGTAAACCGAGATTACGGTGTACGTTTCTGTAATTATAGTGTACTTCCGTGGAGGTATAAGGGAACAATATGTTAAGTTTTGGGTAATAAAGGGGTATACGAAGAAAAAGAAAAAGAAAAAGAAGAGCAAGAAAAGAAAGAAGAAGAAAAGCAAGAGAAGCAAATAAAAGGGGGGGGGGGGGGTATAATGTGTTACTTTGTTGTTTGAGTATACTGTAGAAAAGACAATGTTTTATTAAGATGAAAAAGTGTTTTGACATTTTTTTGTAAAATAAAAGTCAGAAATTAAACGGGATCCTTTATTGTATAAAAATGTTTTAATTACACAGTATATTTGCCCTGACATTTAAGTGTCACTGCAATACAATGTGATAAGGTAAGTACTAAGTACTACATGGTAGGTTCTAAATTAAAATCATGGCAGAAACAAATTTTTTTGGCTAGTTTAGTAAGAAAAGCCAATAAATTCAATTTTTATCATACTGCCATATTACACACACACACACACACACACACACACACACACACACACACATATATATATATATATATATATATATATATATATATATATATATGTATGTATATATATATATATATATATATATATATATATATATATATATATATATATATGTTTAATTTACAACCCAGAGATGTCAAAATTACCCTGTAACTATATTGCACAAGAACATATTTTACCAGAAATGTGATAAAAACTTTTATATATAACAGACATACAATTTTTGCCTGGAATATATTAACAGAATAGGTACCTGTTAGTTTTAAAATAATTACATCATAAATAATTTGCTTGTATATCTGGTTGTACCCCTTTATTACCCAAAACTTAACATATTGTTCCCTTATACACGGAGGTACACTATAATTACAGAAACGACTTCGTAATTTCGGTTTACTTACGAAGTTCTTTGCAGGTTGTATATCTGCTTGTTACCCCTTTATTACCCAAAACTTAAAATATTGTTCCCCTATACCTACACGGAAGTACACTATAATTACAGAAACGTACACCGTAATTTCGGTTTACTTACGCAGTTGTTTGTGGGTCGTAATTTAAAGTGTTACCAAAACTACAGCTCAAACAGTGCAATACAAGTAAGTGTAATATCTAATGACTTGAGGAAGAGAGAAGGTTCACCTGGGGGACAACACATAATGATATGACTTTGGCTTTCATTATTTAACAGTTCAGAGATAGAACACATCCCACACAGACATACTAGATCTTCAGCGCTGTTAAAAACAGCATTATGTTCAACTAATGACAGAAAATCATACAGCGTTTAAAAAACATGAAGGTGAGTTTTCATTTTAACCCAAAATAGTTCAGGCTTGGGTAAAATAATCCATTCAAAATGAGCTAAGATCACACCACAGTGACATTTTGATGGATACAATCCAGCAGTGTGGCGATTCTTATTTTTTTGAAATGATGTCATAAAATAAACATTTGTGTTCTCTGGAGAACCTTTCAGTGAACAGTTCTTAAAATAACCTTTTTTATTTTTTATTTGTGTGAAGAACATTTAAAAAACAAATCTAAAGAACCATTTTCAACTATAAAGAACCTTTTGTTGCATGGAAATGTTTTATGCACGTTAAAGGTTCTTCAATGGAACCATCAATGTCAATAAAGAACCTTTACTTTTTAATAGTGTAGGCTGTAAACACAATAGCTGCCCAAAACAAAGGGACAAAACCAGCCACTGTGAGGGCTAAAATAATTCAAACATAGAGTTATAGAGAAGTATGAGGTCGGTATAACCTTCCCAATCTTGATCCAGGCTATTTACCATCAGAATTAATGAGGAGGATAATGGCCAGACTCACAAACAAGTGTCCAGACAAACAAACAGCCGCTACCTGTCCGTTCTGACCTCCACAGCTCTTGTCCTTACAGGCCACCTTTCAGCACACCTGAAAACAAGGATTAACATTTCACTAAACTTGTCCCTAAACAAATCATCTATGTGTAGATGCAATACAAATGTGGGAAAATGCTAAAAGTTCAATCTGGGTGGAAATGTGAACTTCTCAATTTTGAAAACCTAATAATGAGACCTTAAAGTGAGCTGTTATTTAGGCCTCACTGCATCAGATCTGAAATGTGGGAAATAGAAATAGGAAATATATCAGTACAGGAAAGAAAAGTGCCCATGACGGCACTGCATGAGGTTGTAAAGACTTCAGCTGATGTTGCCGCACTTTCGCTCTAGGCGTCCAATGAGATCATGGCGAGCGCTGGGACAGACTCTGAGATGGAATGACATGGCAGATTCTTCAAAGTGTGTATGTTTCCTGCCCTTGAGTGCAGACAAAAATGGAAGTAAAGGAGTCACGCTGTCTCTCCAGAGAGGATGGAAGAGCAGGCTGCATCTGGCCCATAGAGTGATGGGAAATCGGGCGTTGAGGCAAGGTCAGCGTGAAGGACTCAAAGGCTGAAAGAGGAAAATAAAGGAAAATGGCAAAACGTAGAGAGAACGAGGTCACAAGGAAACATCCTGTGATGGAGTTCCTGTAGCTCAACTGATAAAGCATGCCAGTAGCAATTCCAGGATCATGAGTTTAGTTCCCAAAGGAATACACCTACAGATAAAATGTACATTACCATTCAAAAGTTTGGAGTTGTTAAATGTTTAAAATGTTTTTCAAATAAGTTATAAGTTAAGTTATGTCAAATAAGTATTTTGATTAAAATAATAATAATAATATTGTGAAATATTATTACAATTTTAAATAACTTTTTTTCCATTTTAAAATACTTTAAAATGTAATTTATCCCTGTAATACAAAGATGAATGTTCAGCATCATCACTTCATTCTTCAGTGCCACGTGATCCTTCAGCAATCCTTTGAATATGCAGATTTGCTGCTCAAGAAACATTTACTATCAATTTTGAAATTAAGATAATTTCTTTCCCCCAAAAAACCCTGACCTTACATATTGAGAATTCACTTTACATACAAACCGTTTACAACCCAACCCTGCGGCCACACACTGCCATTTAACAGAATAAAGCTGTACTCATTTCATCAGCATAACTTGACCAATATTAAGAGTGTAACGGTTGCGACCTTAACTTTAGGAATTTAATTGGAAATGAATCCCTTAAAATAACTTTTACCAATTCGGGTGCCAGGCAGAATTAAATCCACCAAAATAAAGTTAATAATTTAACCCAGAATAACTCAAACCACCAATTACACAAAATTAGATAAAGTAATGAAATTCATTCACACAAAATAATAATAATAATAATACAAACACACACAAAATATTCATACCAAATTGTAATATAAAAATATCAAAAAAGAAAAAAACACGATTTTCACAGAGAGAATCAAATGCAAATACAAAAATCAAACAAAGTCTTTTGATGTGGTGCATTGTATATTTACAGTTTTTTTCGATTGCTAAACGAAACTGGAGCTACACGTGTAAAACTCTAACTACAGTCTGCACAGCAGCAGTTCATGTGGACCAAACTCTAGTTTGTTTTTCATTGCCTGAACACAGTTTTCAAAACTCTACACACTTATCCCATGACGTTAACCACAACCTGCACAACACTGTGGATTTACAGCACTTTGTTCAAATGCTAACACACTGCTGTCAAAACTGTAATTCAAAACAGAATAGATGTCAGCCTTATGCCTTTCAAACACTGCTGATTGCAATTTCAGCAGAAAGGCTAAGCAGGTCTTGTTTGTCATTTGTTCGAATTACAGTATGTACTTTTAGTTTCTACCTTTTTTTTTCTCTCATTACTGTAATTCCGTAAAATAGGCTACTACAGACTATTGAAGCAAACTGCTAATTTTCATTTACCTTAAAGAATTGTTATGTTCTTAAAATTGTAATAAATCATGTGAAAGAATGCCACTATTTTCTTTGAAGAAAATATTACTTTGTATGAAGTCACTGAAATTGTTCAAACTGTAAAGATGAAAAGTTTGTATTTTCTGTATTGGAGTTTAATGCTAGTGTTTTTACTCTCAGTGTGTTCTGAGTGACGTTGTGTGTTATCTCAGTGAGGGTTGTGCATAGTGTTTGGCTGCATTGAGCCTGTTTTGAGCATGTGTTAAGAGTTGTGTTGCTTGGAATGAGTTTTGCAGGTGATGTGAACTGTTTAGCTCAGGTGACTGTTGGTAGTGCAGACTAGTTAGACTTTTGCACATGTAGGTCCAGTTGTGCTCACTGTCATTTAGCAAATGAAAAAAAACTGTAAAGTAATTATTAGTTCATGGAGTGAGTTCGTTTCCCAACAAAAGATCAAAATAAAAAACTAAATACTCGAGGCCCTATCTTACACCTGGCGCAATGTTTTTGCTAGTTTCAGCCTGACTCAGTTATCATTTTCACATCTGACCATTTTTCCCGTCGTTAAACAAGCAAAAGTGGATTTGAATACGCCCTAAGTGAACTTGCGTCCTGCATTTTAGACCTTGAAAAAAATCAACAGTTCAAAACCATCTGTCAAACACTGTGTGTGTGTGTGTGTGTGTGTGTGTGTGTGTGTGTGTGTGTGTGTGTGTGTGTGTGTGTGTGTGTGTGTGTGTGTGTGTGTGAGTGTGTGTGTGTGTGTGTGAGTGAGTGTGTGTGTGTGTGTGTGTGTGTGTGTGTGTGTGTGTGTGTGTGTGTGTGTGTGTGTGTGTGTGTGGTGCAAATGCCGGAAAGCTACGCCATCCAAGCAAAAATAAAATCTAGTCCCAAAGTTCACTTAAAAAAAAGTCACAAGGTTTCATTTTGACTTTAATGCGTGCAGACAAATTACTGCACATATAGCAAAAAGAGCAAAAAAAAAAAAAAAAAACTTTAAAACTCACAGTTCAAGTTCAGTGGGAATTCATCTAGGCAGTTGTCACACTTTGCCTTGGATTCATTGCATGCTTGATTTAAGCTAAAACGAGCATGAGTGCAGTTTTAAAAAGCCATGTGGTACAGTAAGGAGAAACTGCTAAAATCTCATTTACAACTTTTGATGTATTATTCCATTAATGAAATAGCTCACCATTAAGTCAAACTGTTAAGACCTAAAAGTGTGTCCCCAATTATTACTTCAAGGATTACACCTTTCAGACATCAAATTGGATGCAAAGATATCCTAATTTGTCAAGGGGACGTTCACAGATATGCAAATATATAAAACTCCAAAACTGTGAATACAAATCCTGCAAATGAGATTATTTCGCTTCTAGCACTGCAATTATAGTAAGCATCCCAGTGTTAAATTCATTTCGATCTAAATGGAAGGTTTGTTTGGTTTATTCTATGGAGTGACACTTCCACTTCATAAAGCAAAATGAAAATGTCCTTGGGCTTGCCCATGGCTGATTGGCTGAACATGTCTTGCCTTCTGGTTGGAGAGGCGTGTAATGAACAACACATGAGCTGGCACGTGTAAATAAATGCCAGGATATTGTAACTATGTGCTGTCATGCTCTGTCATCCATTAAATGTACCTTTCAGGACAGCTGCGTTTGCACTAGTGATAGTAATGATGGGGATAGGGATGTGGATGGGAGGGGATGGGATGGGGAAGGGAAGGGGATGGAATGGGATGGGATGGGATGGGATGGGATGGAATGGGATGGGACTCCAAAGCTACTCCAAAATAAAAGGTGTTTTTCAGCATAAAACGATAAAACTAATTTCCATTAGCATTGCAACAAGAAACAAAAAAATGCATTCTCTGACAGAACTTTTGAACTGCAAACACCCTGCCAAAAAAATAAATACTGACAAATCATACCTGAAGAAAGCACAGTAATCACTTAATCTAATCAAGAAAGTAATGTCTTCTTATAAAACTACTGATGAAAAGAAAAAATAATAATATTATGTGCATAAAATACTTTTAAAATCACCTTATTCTTATTTTCGTCCTTGTGTCCAAATTTCCTCAGCAGTGCCCCTTTAAGACACCCATCAGAGCACAATCATTTTGTTTGTTTCAGTCTTGCCCCAAGGATTGGAACAAATCTATGCTTTGACAAGGTCTGCTGTACTACTGTTTCAATCTCATGAGCAATCCTACTATTTGAGCACAGTTTACTGTTCGTCAGAAGATTAGTAGGCTGTCTATATTGCTATACCGTACAAATCAATGAGGCAAAAACTTTTAAAAGTTTCACACATCTGTCTAAAAGGAATAGCTGACCCAAAAAAGAAGAACAATATGTCGTCATTATTCGCTCACCTTCATGTCATTTCAACTCCCATATGGCTTTTACCTTCCTTGAAATACATAATGAGATGTCCAGGTCAACGTCTAAGTGAAAATACAATGAAAGTGGGTTTTGATTTATGCTGCTAAGCTCCAAAAATGCCATCAAAGTACCACTGTAGTGTCATAAAAGTAGTTCAACTCATGTACCATATTCCAAGTGTGAGAAACTAATTTTTTTAGGCTGTTGTAATAATAATAATAATAATACATCTTATACACTCTGCAGGCCTGAGCTGGAGATATCAGATCCATTAAAACATTGAAATGGAAAAATAAATAAATAAATAAATGAGCCTCACCAGAACCCAAACACTATTAATTATTGTGACAACATAAGTAAAATTTTAAAAAGGAAAAAAGTATATACTTTTAGATTGCAAATACAATTTTAGAATCAAATTTTTCACACAAAGCTATTGCATGACTTACATTTACATTGATTAATTTTGCAGCTTCTTTTATGCAAAGGACCTTACAAATGAGGAATACAGCAGGCGATTGATCGTGAAGAGGCAAACAAACACAAGAAGTGCTCACAATACAAAGTTTCAGACATTGCTTACAGTAGCATAAGCTAGAATAGGGAGGGATTAAAGGAAAGTGAAAGCATTGTATTTTTTCATGATGATTATTAGGTTAAGTTCTCACTGAAGAGATGAGTTTAAGCTGTCATTTGAATATTGTCAGGGATTCTTCATTCTGGATGAGGTGGCGGGGAGATCATTCCACAGCAAGGAACATTGAACGAAAATGTTCTGGAGAGTGATTTTGTGCCTCATTGGGATGGTACCATGAGGTCTCGCTCATTTACCGATCGCAGGCTTCTGGTCGGGATGTAGACTCATAAGAGCGAGTGGAAGTAGGAGGATTTTAGGCCTGTGATAAATCTTTAAGCAAGCATCCGTGCCTTGATCTTGTTGCGAGCAGCAAGTGGTAGCCAGTGCAGAGATATAAAGAGAGGTGTGACATGGGCTCGTTGAAGACAAGACATGCTTCAGCGTTCTGAATCATTTGTAAAGGTTTGATTGCACATGATGGAAGTCCAGCCAGAAGAGCATTACAGTAATCAAGCCTAGAAATGATGTAAGTAGTTTTGTTGCATGCACAAATAGGAGAGGCTTGATCTTCCTGATGTTGTGTAGTGCAAACCTGCATAGAGCTTTCTTTGCAATGTGGCCTTTGAAGGTCAGCTGGTCCTCAAAATTACTCCAAGATTTCTAGCTGACCTTGATGGGGTAATTGATGATGAACCTTAATGGATGGTGAAATCGTCCTGTAGAGTCAGATTGGCAGGGAAGACGAGAAGCTCAGTCTTTGCCAGGTTGAGCTGCAGGACAGGAGATGATCTTTCATCCATGCTGAGATGTCCGCCAGACAGCTTTAGATTTGTGCAGCTACTGTGGGATCATCTAGTTAAAATGAAAGGTAGAGCTGTGTACTTGGAGGGGTCCAAGTACTGAACCCTGAGGAACCCATGTGATCAGTTGATGGACTGGAAGACTTTTTAACATATTTGACATTGTTGCAGCACCTCTCTTTCCAGTCTGTCAGTAACGCTCTGGAGTGCATTTCCCAAAAGCTTTGTGGGCCCACTGGTTCTGTTGAACTTTCTGGAAAACACCCATTCCTATTTCTTTAAAGTCCGAAAAAAGCCCCTCAGTCCGAAAAACGGTATGATCTCTGATTGATCTGCTGGACCTGGGTGTTGTGATTAGTCAACCACTTCGAGCATGTTTCAGAAATTTCAGTCCCCTTACTATAACCGTGAGTTTCAGCTTCTCAGGTCTAAACACTGACACTTGGACATGGTGACAAAACACAACCAGACATGTGCATATGATCTTTTATAAATGCATAGCATGCCTTTCTGTTATGTCCTTCAGAAATCTAATACATAGACAACAATGTTGAACTGAGAATAGGTGTGATGCTTCAGTTAGCTACAGACCGGCCCCAACACACTCCATAATCTACCTCAAGAGCAAAACTATTCGCTCATTAACTGCTGTTTGGCAAACCCATAACCCTTTGCAGGGCCAAATAAAGTTAATTAGAATCTTCCAGTCAAAGCAAAGACCATCTGTTTTGTAGAGTGGTAAACATTAATAATAAGGCCAATATATATATATATATATATATATATATATATATATATATATATATATATATATATATATATATATATATATATATATTAAGTGCTAATTTCATAAAAGAGAATTTGTTTAGGATATGAAAGTTTACAGTTAAACTATGATTATGCTACAATTCAAGAGGTCAAGCTCTAAATTGTCAGCCAAATCCAGTAAGCCCCAGATGGTGGATGCTGTAACTACATCATTATGCGGACAGAACCATCATTATTCAGAACACTTCCAGAACCATTTTTTTACCAGTTTGAAGAACATCTTTTGTCATGACACAAGAATCTTTTGTCCTTTTGTGGAAGGGACATGTTCTTTGGATGTTAACAGTTCTTCATGGAACCATCAATGCCAATAAATAACCTTTGTTGGATAGATTGGTACATAATATACAGTGGTACATCCCAGTGCATACAAAGCTCATGTCTTTATCGGACTGGGTCAGTCCGCCATCAGCGACCTCATATGCAGTTCCCATGGCGATTGAGTGCAAACTAATCAAGCGGAAATACTGTAGCATGAACTGAAGGTTGAAGACTAATCTGAGAGAAAATACATTGGTCTCATTCTTGATGGCGCTGTAATGGATATATAATTGTAGTATGGCTGTATTGCTGATAATATGCAGTGTATGCCATCATTATTTCTCTCAGATTGTTAAACATTTTAAACATGATAAACATTTAAAAGGGTGGAATAACAAGAAGTTGAGGGTGAGCAAAAACGCACCATTTTTGTGTCTGTCCCTTTAAATGCGAATTAGCTTCTGCTCCCGGCACAGAGGGCGGAGCTACAACATCTCCTGTGTTAACAGCTTCGATTACCTCACACAGACATTCACTGAAAACTTCAAAAACTTTTAGCCTTTTATGTTCAAACCGGAGTCAGACAATGATGGAGAGACTCGAGCAGAAGTGACAATGTAGAATGCAAGAGGCCATTTCTAAATGGTTAGTTGATGAATCTATGTAGCTTATGTGTAGTTATCTTCTAGTCATTGATTAGCATTTCTGCCATGATAAAATATAAATCAAGTTTATGTTTTGTTTATGTAAATTTTAAGGTGTGTAATGTCACTAACCTGGGAGGAAGCTTGTGTAGTTGCTACCAGCCATTTGTTGTAGTCTTTAAAAAGCAAGTTCTTTAAAAGAAAATATCTCTTTATAAGAAAAAATATTTCTTTATAAGAAAATATCTTTGCTTTGAACTTTGAGCGTTGTAACTTTGCAGATGTTGTTTATGCTCAAACAGCAACCTTACACACCAACTCAAGTTAGAAAAGTGAAATCATAATCAACCACCCCTTTAAAGGTGGAGTGTGTCATTTTTATGCTGTGTGTCAATAATAAGAGTGTCCGGGAAACTTGTTTCACAACTAAAATCATTGTTTTGACTTGAATCAGTGTTTTTGAACCAATCGGTTGAACGACTAATTAATAAAGACTGCTACTTGTCACCACCTACTGACACAACAATGTAATATGCATGAACAGTTACTGAAATAATAATTACTTCACACATTTTTGCAATTCTGCTGGTTTTGCACCAATCATATGTGTGGAGGAGAATTTCTCAGGAGATTGCTCCTTAGTCTTGTTAGCAACCTGCTTATGGGTTAGGCTTAGGTTGCACTTCCTGTAACCTAAATACAAATGGAAAGCCATAACAAGACACAGGCACCTCTAAGCAGCTTGTCACTCAAAGTGTCTGCCAAGTAAATCAATGAATTATGATGAATAACTAGACATCAGTGTTTGTTGGAAAGTGAGCATCTTTTCATGAACAATATTATCGGCAGCAGCTGGCTCATGCAGAGCAAATCTGTCAGACTGTATGTGTTAGGAAGAAATCATTTATCTAGCTTCAATTATTCCCAGACAGAATAAATTCAGTTAGATTCATGCAAAAACTGAATTTGCATTGGCGCCATTATTTTAGAGGGTCTTTGGTTTCTCTAGGTAGCAGTTGCTGTGGGAGCCACAAGAGAATAGCCTTTTCTGTTCTGTTGCATTCATGCAGTATTTACAATTGTACCCGCCAGAAATCCCATGCACACCTCTTTAAACAGTGTGTGTGTGACAGGGAGATTGGGGTCATGAGGTCATGCCTATAATAATGTTTACCTGTGTGCTGAGAGGGAGATGATTCTGACTACACCCTTGAGAACGGCTAAATCTGATATATTGTGCTGATATAAGGGCATCAGTTCACAAATAACTGCTTATCTGTCTCATACAAAGCAATGAATGATATTACTTTTTTTTCGGCAGAACACAAAAAAAGTATGACCTCTTTAATGTATGATCAACAGGTGAGGAAATGAAAGCCTGTTAAAAAAACAAAAACACTGAATACATATATTCATAGGAATGCTGATTTCAAATCAAATTCAAAAGCAATATATTATAAGTTGTATATATATATATATATATATATATATATATATAAACCCACATACATACAGTACACTTATATAAGCAATAGCAATATATAATAAATAGCAAATCTTGGCTCTGTAATTGTTTATATTGTTGTAAAATGTAAAATTTTATGGCACACCTCTTTATATAATGTTGGATATATAGGTCTATATATATTATTTAGCAAATCTTAACTGATTGATCGTATGTATTGTCGCAGAATGAAAATTATTATTGCACAGATTTAAATATCAAGTTGGATAAATAAGCATATAATCAACTTTATTCATATGCATACAGTATGTTCACAAAGTGATGCACTACATAGCAAATATCAACTGATTGATAATTTGTAATTTTTGCAAAATGAAAACTATTATTGCACAGCTCTATAAAGTTGGATATATCCAACTTTATTTAAATTCATAGAGCACACACACACACACACACACACACACACACACACACACACACACACACACACACACACACACACACACACACACACACACACACACACACACATATATCACCACAAAATTGTAACTATATTACAGCACATGCTCCATGTATACATTTGCGTATATATAAAAATATTGTAAAAATGTGAACTATACTATCACCCAGCTCTAATCTGCTAAATGTGACTAAAAGGCATGAAGATATTACAAAAATTAATTTTCCTAATGCTGTATTGAAACAAAGCGCTATACAAATAAAATGGACTTGACCATATTTAACCCGAGCTTAAAACCATATGCAGAGATTTGTTTTTGGATGGACGGATGCATAAACAAACATTTAACAATTAATAAAACACCTGGGTCTCATGAGCAGACACCGCTTCTCTTTTTATTTGATATGCACCAGTGCTCTGCCTCAAAAGCCAAACAAATGACATGATTATATTTTAATATCTCGTGTTGAATGATTCTGTTTGGCACACAGGCCGTTGATTCAAGGGATACTGTGGGGGCGAATGTGTGTGTGTGTGTGTGTGTGTCAGCATTTGACGCATTTCCATCGATCCCCAAGCTTAATATCAGGCAAAATGATGCATGTTGGGAGCAGACCGGTGACGTTTGACAGGCCGGGTGATACCGCTAACCTCCATTCATTCCACTAGCGTTCCACCCACAAGATGCTCAAACACTCAAGGCAGAAACTGTAATGAGCTTTTACAAGAAATTGCTTACATCAATCCAAACTCTGCACTCGGTATACTTTAGAGGTCTGTCTGCCTATACATTCTCATATTCATATCAGATCTTGAGTGTGTGTGTGTGAGAGAGAGAGAGAGAGATACCGAGGGGGTTGATGACATTTTATACTGTTTTCTTTTTAAATGTACGAGACGGCGTCTCTGAGCAATGATGAGCGCATGTGAGCTAAACGTTGGCTTATATGTGATGGATTATTTCTACAATAGTTTCTAGTGTTGTTTAAAAGTGATCCTGTATACATTTTTTATGGTCTTACGTTAATAATTTGTATGAACTATGTTTGGGAACTATGGTTATGGTTAATAAAAATCATTAGCAAAACTATAGCATCATTAGCATGCACCAAAGTGCCATTAGCACACACTATCGTATCATTAAAATGCACTGTGTACATTAATCAGCCAGTCCTTTCCTTTAATGATTGTCATAAGTTGATTAAGTGCTAAATCAGGCCATTTATTTAAAAATGTCGTTTAGCAAATGGATGCAAAGCAGCATCTGTTGTTTAGTGTGTTGAATCTGGGCCATGGAAATCCTCAGTTGAACCACTGGTGCTGCCAGGACTCTTAAAAAATGCTTTAACCAGTCTAAGATGGTTTTAGCAGGATTTAGTTGTTCCAGCTTTTCTCCCAGACTGACCAAGATGGTGTTTAGCTGGTTTTAAACGACTATACAATTTGAATAACCAGCTTGGCCACTATACTTATACACCTTACTATTTACACTACCATTCATCAAAAATACATCTATAATGTTACTAAATATTTCTATTTCAAAGAAATATTGTTCTTTTGAACTCTCTGCTCTATATCTCAATATTCTGAAAAAAACAAAAATTCCACAAATATATTAATCATCCATAAACATAAAAAGCAGAGATCCCAAACTTTTGAACAGCAGTGTATTTCTTTTGTTTTGTGCAAGGTTTGAAATTCATATATGGTAAGAGGAAGACATTTTGCATTTAAATTTGTCCATTCCTCATACATAAGCATAGAAAGGAGTTATGCACAGATTTTTTTCATGCTCTGAAGTTTGGTCAAAGATGAACATTCAAGACATTATCAAAGATGACACCAGACAAAATATTGTTAAGCCTGCTGAGAGAGAAAATAAAAGAAGCCAAGCTAGAGACCTGTGATGACCAGTTAGAGCTTGCTAGATACTGTACCAGTGAACATTGTTTTAAACCAAATAGGGTCAATTTTGATTTAGACCAGCATTGCCCATCTAAAACCAGTTAGAGGGATAGTTCACCCAAAAATGAAAATTCTGTCATCATTCACCCTCAAATTGTCCCACACCTGTATGAGTTTCTTTCTTCTGCTGAACACAAAAGAGGATGTTTTGAAGAATGTCGGTAACCAAATAGTTGATGGGCCCCATTGACTTCCATAGTACGTTTCCTTTTCCATTCTATGGAAGTCAATGGGGCCCATCAACTGTTTGGTTACTGTTTGGATATTTCTTCAAATATCCTATTGCATTTTGTGTTCAGCAGAAGAAAGAAGTTCATTCAGTTTTGGAACTACCCATTTGATTTTTTTTTTACTTTATAGATTGTTTTTTTACTTTGAGTCAATGCAAGTAGATTTTAGCAGAGAAGTGATCTTTCTGAACATAAGGCAACAGACAGAAAGATGTTTTTTGATTGACCTAATCAGCTAGATGTAGAACTTTACGAGCTTGTGCGACAAAGCTTGAACTCATACACCTGACTCACTCCTTATTGTTATTTCACAAGCACAACATATTCCTCCAACCCATTTCCATCCAACAAGGTCAGGCTCATTGATTCTGGATATGTTGTCATGGCAATGCACTAAGGTCTGTTTTTAGGTCTGTTTGGTAAATCTGAAAAGTCTGTCATTTTCTAAATTAGCTTGATAATGCATGGATGAGTAGAACCTTAAGCTATTTCCACAAACTAACACAACATGCACACACCCCTACCTCTCTTCCTCCATCACAGAATGTATCCGTAATGGTGTGGATGATGAGAGAAAATGACTATTTTACTTTTTTTGCTTTATTTATTTCATTTTTTTTCAGTCAAGTTAAGAATACAAGAATAGGGCCAATGTGGCCCTAAGGCAGTCGAGTAATCACATCACCTTCCGGAGGAGTTTACCACTGCAAGCGTCAGACCTCTCCTCTGATAGAATACATTAGTGTCTAGTTGACACAGTAGTGTCCGTTTGTGTGTGTGTTCGGGAAAAAATTTATACCAATAAATCTAGCTTGGCACAGATAATGAGACCCGTAGGATTAAGTAGTGTCTAAATGTCCTGTGTCTCCACATTCAGTACAAACTTCAGTGTCTCTGTGTCTCAAGTCTCTGTGTCAAAAATACATAATTAAACCTGGCTTCAATTGAAGGCTTAACTAATACACCAAATAAAAGATAATAGGCCTAAAATGCATTTGGACTTAGTACGGTCTACTTATAAGAGTAGTTGCAAATGAATGAGATGAAATGTAGATGGAAAGTTACTTATAGTTAGTAAAATGTCTATTGAATTATCAAAATATAGTGTAACCAAAGTAAATAAAAAAGTACATATTATTAATAAAAATAACTTAATATATCAACTAAAATTGCTTATTATTTAAATTTATATATTTAAAATTAATGTATATATTTACATTTAAACTGTATCCATTAAACATTACCAATCAGTTGAAAGTAATTCCAAAATAATTAATAAAAGTTACGCCATATATGCACAAAAAGTAAATGTAAGGTCAAACTTTAGATTAGGGTCCAATTCCCACCATTAACTAACTATTAACTATAACTTTTCCCTCAATAAACTCCTAATTACTTAATAGTTAGTAGGGTAGTTATTGGGTAGGATTACGGGATATAGAATATGGTCATGCAGAATAAGACACTAATATGTGCATTATATGTACTAATAAACAGCCAATAATAGTAATATGCATGCTAATAAGCAACTAGTTAAAATTGAGAATTCGACCCTTAAGTGTTATCAAATGTTACCTCAAACATCCAATAAAAATCACTAGTTAGTTAAATATAATATAATATATTATTTTTAATTTTTTTGACAATATGTGAGTCAAATGATTGTCGGACTTGTCCATAATAAATGTTATAAACTTTGTCTGTGGTTATTATGTTAGGAACTTGAGGGGGACTGATTTCATACAGCCAGTAAAAATCACCGTGGGACTAGTTAAACCTCACTGCACAAATGTCTCAGAAAAATGAAATTAGTTCTGAGCAAAGCTTGCACTGAATTTGTTTGCAGACGCCATGGTTTAATATTTTCTTACACAGGCCTGGCCACTTTCCACACGTCTACATTAATTCAGGGCCGGTCATAATAAGCGGAAACTGTCCGTATGCACCTGCGTTTTTGTATATTGAGTAAGAACTATTCAGTGTGAAATAGACCATCAGCCAATGAGGGGTGACAGAAACCTAGTTTCACATTTTCATTTTTTTACAGTGTGATACATCAAATCTGTCCTACTATAAAGAGAAGGCACAATGTAATTACTCTGTGCACTAGTCTCTTCAGTATCCTCATTCAAAAGGACAACTTAATCATCTTTTGTAGCAATGTCACTGCCACAAATGAAGACAAATGATTAAACTTGAAACAATACTGAACTGCGGGGAAAAAGAGAAGAAGCTCAGCAGAGGATATTGTTGTTTTGACTAAATATACAATGACGTGATGTCAGTTAGCCTTGAAGAAGAAGAAGAAGAAGAAGAAGAAGAAGAAGAAGAAGAAGAAGAAGCAGAAGAAGAAGAAGAAGATGATCCGTAGATCAAGGTCGCTTTACATTGTACATTACAATACATTTACACACCCGCACACACATTACAATCACATAAGGACACAAATAATCACATTATGCAAAATACATGTTAAATAGATATGTTTTTAGCTGAGTCTTGAATGCCACAGATGAGATATTACGAAGATGTAAGGGGTTGTGAATTCCATAATTTAGGAGCCATAATACTAAATGACCTTCCAGCTACAGCAGACAACTCGGATGCATGTTTCTTTACTACTTAATACTCTAGACACATTCATATTTTACTTATTATTCTTGGATGTGCATACAGTTCACCCAAGAACATACATTCTGCAATAATTTAGTGACTGTCTTTCCAAACCCATATGCATTTCTTTATCTGTAGAACATGCAGAACTTTTATATAATATATATATATATATATATATATATATATATATATATATATATATATACACACACACACACACACAAAATATAATGTGAATAATTTTGACAATGCATTGACACAAAATAAGCACTTTAAAATTTCATATACTGTAAAATGAAAAGGTGAGTGCTCGAACAAACACAAACAAGAGTGTTTGAAAGCAGCATCTATCAGCATATACCCGAATATACCGAATATCCCGAATATACCCAGTGTTCGATTCTACCGGTACTGCAGGAACTGTCAACCTTTTTTTTTTGTACCGGTACGTTTGACAAACCCCAGGTGTAGCAATTGCACACAGAAAATGAAAGTCTTTTTACTTTGTTCAAGACAAATCATTTTAAACATTCTCTTAAATCTAACAAACATAAGTTTACCCACTGCAATCGACCTCCCGGGTTCAAGTCTGTCTCATCCCAATCTCTGCGCCATGTCCCTGTAGCCAGACTTCACACTGTGGAGTGATTACCTCTCTTCGTGTTATGAATACTCTCCACGCTGTCCCTGGCAAGCAGATAGGAAGGGTGACAGAGAGCTTGAACTGCAAAGCGACCTTCTGTTACAGCTTTCAAACATCACTGCCATCTGTTTGCTGACCCTTTAATGGATGTTCTCCATGTTTCTAACCTATGACCAAAAGGCAATATCCCCAACTACAGCCCAAAGGTGGTCTCCTCCCTCAATGGGGTAAAAGAGATTGGTTTACTGGACTGAACATTGTGAACAATAATAATTTTAAAAAATCATTAAAACAGATAGATTCAGTAAAAAATACACAGAAGCTTCTTGACTTTTTAAAACATAAGGTTTGCCTGTTAAATCCACAAAAAAGACTATTCATAGGGGTATATTTAAAAAAAAAAAAATCTTGCTTAAACATTCAATATTACATTCTTGAAGTGTTCAACTTTAATTAAATTATTCAAAGAAGGTGAATTGAAAAGTGGAGATACAATTCATTATAGCTGGGGAAACCATGTTATTTAATAAAGCAATACACCACCTGAGTTTGTGAGTTAAAGTGAATTGACCACATTAGACACTAGAAGCACACATACAAAACGGTGCCATCATATAATAAAATACATCAGAGATACATTGATTAATGTTTATGCACTATGCTTTCACCAAGTAATAATCTGAAGTTCATTGACCTGATTGTAAACTGTTTACAGTTGCTAAACAACTTGCCACATTAGTATAACGTGCAAATGTTTATCAGACTTTTACAACAAGGTTAAAAGGCTCAGAATTTAAAGTCAGAACTACCCATTTTTATTCATTTTAGGATCATTATAAACTGTACAAATGCATCTTCATCTCAGTAGCGTTTCCAACTGAAAGGATGTTTTAAGATGCAATGACCATGTGCATCGTTCTTCAGCTGGCTGAGTCGTTAAAGAACTTTGGCAAACAACAGTCTGATTTTCATCTTAAAAACAGAGTGTTTCCAAGGGCAAAGCATAGAGATTAAGATTCCAATTTTTTTTAGCACAGCAGTAAAGTGGCTGGAAGAAGAGACACACCTTTTCTTCTTTATTCAGCTCAGAGAGTGATTGTTATTCTGCTCGGCTCGCTACAGTCCGTGGGTTAGTGCCAACGTGTTTCCCATTTTCATTTTTGCATACTCTAAATATTGAGAAGTTTCCTTTGTGACCTCTGAGAAATGTTGTGTTTCCACCATCTAATGGCTGAGAATAACAGAGCATGATCCAACTGTTTGCCATGCAAATCAATCAGTACAGCAGAAACTAGAGGAGGGAAACCACTCTCAAAGTTCCCCATGAGAACCGAAAGCTTAAAAAAAATGTATCTTTATGTCTGTTCAGCAACCACACAGAATATCATATCAAGCAATTAGAGTCAAGCAAACATGGCTAAGTCATTAACGAACAAACAAAATGATTGAACAAAAGATAGATAGAATGATATAACAAAATAACAGATAGAATGATAGAATTACAGATAGATTGAAAGAATGACACAGATAGAAAGAACAAATGAACAAACAAACTAATGATAGATAGAACGGCAGATAGAACAATAGAACATCAAATAGAAAGAATGGCCATTAGATAGAAAGAACAACAGATAGATAAATAAAACGAATGACAGATATTTAGAAAGTAAGAAACAAACAATAGATAGAACGACAGTTAGAATGACAGATAGATAAATAGAAAATTGAATGAATGAATCAAATAATAATTGAATGAATGAATGAATGAATAAATGAATGAATTAATTAATTAATTAATTAATTAATGAACACACAAGCGAAAGATAGATTGAATGGATGAACATACGGACGATAGATAGAATGAATGATAGAATGAATGAACAACAGATAGAAGATATAACAAACACATGACAGACAGAACGAACGAACGTACGCACAAACACATGCACAAACAAACGATAGAGAGATAGAAAGAAAGAAATATCAAACAACAGAACAGATTATAGAACAACCGATAAATAGAAAGAACAAGAGACAGTTAAAAAGAAAGAATGAAAAAACGATAGATAGAACGACCGTGAGATAGAGAAAACGTCCGACATATAGAGAGAACGACCGACAGATAGAACGACCGACAGGACCGACAGACAGACAGACAGACAGACAGACAGACAGACAGACAGCCAGACAGACAGACAGACAGACAGACAGACAGATAGATAGATAGATAGATAGATAGATAGATAGATAGATAGATAGATAGATAGATAGATAGATAGATAGATAGATAGATAGATAGATAGATAGACAGACAGACAGACAGACAGACAGACAGACAGACAGACAGACAGACAGACAGAATGAACAAACGATAAAACGACAGACCCCGGAGACGTCAGACGTGTCTAATGAACATACATCATGTATCTGAAAAATGAACGCCTGTCAGTCTTTGGTTCCCTTGTAAAATTAAAGCCTTTATATTTCCTCTTTATCATTCAGAAGGAATATGAATTCAATTTGTCAAGCTCTTAAGACGACACAGTGTCAGTGTTTGTCCACGGGGTTCAGTATTGCAGAAAAATCATGACAAAATGTAATTTGTGAGCTTGGCCGCTCTTAAGCTTTGCTCTTGGCAACAATAACATCCTGGAAATAATATGCTCGCAGGGAACCTACAAGGGAGCCAAATTTACCTCTTCATTATCATCATCACCATCAAAAACAGCACTGCAAAATACAGTTTTCAAGTTAAATGGCAATAAACAGCTTAATTTGGAAAGGAAAATTGGAATGGTCTTTTTTAAACTGAAGGGCTGTAGGCACACTATTATTAGTTTCATAAATCTGCTTATGATTAGTCATACAGAAATAATACATATCCTGCTCTGCAACAGTTGTAATGCACAGTTTTAGCAGGGTGAGAGTGTCATTCTGGAAATGTGAGCCAGTCACATTTCATCATTTACTGTAATAATTGATTGCCTATTGATAATTTCCCTGTTCTGATTCAGATGTGGCATTCCTGAGAGGGGAACTGCTCAAAGAAAAGATACAAATCTCAGTGATTACGGCAGTCCTTCCAATACTATGTATCTTTGAGGTTTGGGTGTGTCATAACCGGAGAGATGGGAAAGAAAAAAACAACAGAATAAACCCCACTGGGCATAGCAAGCAGTATACAGTTGTTTCTGAAGAGAAAAATAACTTGAGGTGTCAAGACCCAGCAGGTAAAGCTCTGAGCCAGAGCGCTAAACAATTCACTCACAAGCACAAGTGTAGGACAAAATGAACAATACTGCAAAAAAGTTGCATGCCTTTGATAAAAGCTCAGACAGAAAAACAGAACATATAATGACTTGTATTCTGAGCAAACAAATGCAGAAATAAATAGAACGTTACTGTACAAAGCTGATGAAGAAAAATATTGTGAATGTAGAAACCAACATATGGATGTCAGTGAACTTTAAGTTATGAGGTGGTTTTTGATTATGTTTCTAAGATTGTATAGACTCAACAGTCATGAAACAAGTTTTTGAGTCCTTTTAAGAAAATATACCTCAACTCTCTCATCCATTATCTGTCTCATTATATTTTAAAATAGTCTATTTTCTATTGTATGCTGCCATTGGCAACAGGTTTTCTCAGGTTTATGGTCTGTGTAAGTGTAAATAAAATATTTTTTTTTCCAGAAGGTTCTTGGAAGAGGAAGACCAGAGATGCACAACCCTTAAAAAAGCCACCAACTCAAACAAGCTTTCTAATGCAGTGTTATCTAACTGTCACATTAACCTTTTTTATTTCTTTTATTTGCATTTTAAAAGTCTCTCGAGCTCTGAGTGAGCTTTCAAAAGAGCGAGACACTGCAAAATGCAAATGAAGATCCAGCAATTGCATACTGTGCTTGTAGAACAGACCTAACAGGCATATATGAAGCCTTAATCCTAACAGTCAGATACTGTCTGGGCGTCTCGAGAAGGAAAACACATTTATGTCAAAAGCGAATGGTCTTCTTGCCTTTCACAGAGCTGATCTAGACTGTGAATACAATGCCTCAAGATGTCAGTCAACTCTTCCTTTCAACCGAGGGTCAAACAATCACATCGGCCACATGCCTCCATTCAGCCCTGTACGCTCCGGTTGGCTGGGGCTCTATAAATACATATTACAACCTTGTTTTCCTGCCAGACACTCTTGGACTGGCTGACAGGCAGAGACATTTTAAATGTCATATGGCCATGACTGCATAATGACATAACCATTATGTAGTCATACCCTGCCTGAGCCTCAACAAGCTCGAAAGGGATGTAACAGACTTCATAAAAGAAAAAAAAAAATAGATCAGCGAGGCTTTTTAGCTCTTTAACCAAGGGTATGCTAAATGCTAAATGCTGTTTCACACCGTCTCATGGGACTGTCAAATTGATGACTTGTGGTTGCAGCATGTGTTTTTGAGCTGACAGCATCCAAAGGCTTCCATGCTCAGCTGTAGTCATTTTGTGGGCAGGTCTGTGGAAAGAGGGTGTTGAATGAATGTGTTCAGTGTTTAATTGTGTTAGTTACAATCACATCCAACACTAGTGAAGATTTTAATCTGAACTGAGTTTGAGTCCCGGCTCGTGGACCTTTCCCGATCCCACTTTGCTTCCTTTCTCCTATGTCCTATCACAATAAAGGCAAAAACGGCAAAAATAAATATTGTGGCTAAACAAAACAGACTGAAATGTAGCAGGGGTCTTCAAAATATATCAAGGACACCGTTTGTTAAATGAGCAATGTGTCACCTTTCTAAATGCCCCATTTAGACGGTTCCACAGAAACCGGTCCCGCCTGTGTTTGTACACAGGATAATGTGTGACTGGAACACCGGACACTTCTACTAATTACACATCTAACAAGCTTGTTAGACCACACTCACGAGCACCAATCCATTTAGTTCTCGTTAGAGAGATCACGAGCTCAGCCACAAAAGCGGTGATGTAATACCATGTAATTAGCGATTTAAAGGTGCATGTTTCTTGTGACAGATAATATATGTTTTCATGGGTACTAAGGCACTAATTATTCTAATCCTCGGAGTGTTTAAGCCCATATTTATTTATTTATTCTGTGGAATGCAAAAGGAAATGATAAGCATTCCGTACATTAGATGTGAGCAGGGGTCAATCTCCTAAAAAGACAAATACAAAATCAGTGCCATTCTCCATTCATTTCTGTTCTATGGAAAATTGGTATTTCAGCACAAATTACTTTACTTACTAGCCTTTAGTTCAGTAATTTTGGAATGACGGCTAATGTAGCCTACTTTTACTGCTGCGGTATTTGATTTGATTTTTTTTATATTTTCCCTCATGTCTCAACCTTTCAACATAATTAAATCATGTATCTTATTCCTGCTATCTGCAGAGGCAAATTACACAAAAGGGTTTAAACTAACTTGAGAGTATTTTAGAATAACAGGTACGGACACATTTAAAATGAGATACTATATGTGTATGTGTGTATATATATATATATATATATATATATATATATATATATATATATATATATATATATATATATATACAAAGAAACATATGCAAACTCAATGAAAAAACAATTGAGACTAATAAATAAGTGAACACAGGCGGGAAGACAGGCAAATCAAAACGTGATTTCACGATCATAATCATGTCAATATATATTCAATATATATGTGTATATTCACACATACAGGCACTTTTGATTTGCCTGTCTTCCCGCCTGTGTTCACTTATTTATTAGTCTCCATTGTTTTTTCATTGAGTTTGCATGTGTTTCTTTGTTATTATCCTCTGTGTTTAATCCCTGAGTTTCCTTAGTTCATTGTCCAGTACCGTCAATGTTAAACGTGGTTTCTTCTTTTATATTATCCTGTGTATTTTTTATTAAAGACTAGTTTGGTTCCTCTACTCCTGCGTTGTACACTTTATACAGCCACACAGTGACATATATAGCATAAATAAATAAACTGCATGTGTTTTTCTGTACATGTGTACTGTAGGTGATGTAACTTTAACTAGCGGTTAAAAAAACAAAACCACATGCATATTGCGGAAGAACATTGTTTCTGTTGTGCTTCAGCACTGCGTGTGAGTGTGCGGATGAATATGACCCTTTACAATAGAAAATGCTTTACAGTAAACTCTGTTAAAGAGCTGCATATGGCAATTTATGTGTCCAATAAAATACCTTAATCAACTGTTGAGTTATAAAAACACCATCTCCGTGTCACTTTTACAACATTTCAAATCCCTCAGTTCTTGCCATCTCCAAAAAGCCAGGCCAATGTTGACTCTGGTTTTATTACAAGTTCTGTCACATTCTCTTTTTGCCAGCAGACTGTCCTCTGATCTGCGTTTTTTTAAAAATTAGCAGCTCCATGTCAAGCTTTCTCGCTTCCTGTGACAACTAACCTATGCCACTCCAACACCATACACACGTCAAAGTAGCTGGAGCAACCCTATTTAAAGATACAATGAAACACAGCCGAGTGACGTAAGTAGGCAATTTCCAGCGAAAACCATCCCGCCAGGTCTAAAATATAAACACTTATAACAGGCATAAAATGGGGAATCAGGGTAAGACAAAAACACGTTTTGGAGGAAAGATTGAGGATGTATTGACTCATTATTAAATTGTGTTAATTTTGAAAAAAAAAAAAACATAGTGTACCTTTATTTGGCATTTAGTTTAGACTTCGTAGATACTTTTAGTGCATTATATATGAATGCATGAAGAAAAACTTAAAGATTAATTATATAGACCACCATGCTTCCTAAGTGTTTGTTCTGTGCTGCTGGAAAATAAGGTTTTACTTATACAGGAGAAACTGGTCACTAGAAATAGTGAGCTTTGTTTTCCTCTTTTCTTGATTGCTTGAATTGGGCACAGTGTGAGTAAAAGATGGAATGATTGAGGACTACACCCAATGAAAGTCTGCCTCCTCAATTTTTAACCTTTCATTTTAAGACTGAGTTTCAGTTTAACATTCACACACGCACGCACGCACACACGTGTTTTCATGTTTTATGGGGACTTTCCCTAGACATAATGATTTTTATACTGTGCAAACTATATATTCTATCCCCTTATACCCCTAAACCTTCCCACCACAGAAAATTTTCTGCATTTTCAAAAAACTTCACTTTTATAAGCTGTTTTCCTCATGGGGACCAACAAATGTGTTTGATTCTTATGTAGACAGATAACCACATATCAAGAGTAACAGGTGTCTACATTGGAAAAAAATAAAAATAATAATAATTTGTTCACGTCTAGACCACTCTTTATTTTCTTTTTTCTTTTTTTAACTGCATTTTAAAATATTAAGAGTAGTGTAAAATAATTTACCAAAGGTTGGGCAAAAATTGTTGCAAAATTAAAATTACTTTTATGGAACATGCCATCTAAAATCTAATCTGAAATCTAACCTGAACTCAATGTATTCCTCAATTGGAGACTTCAATGTACAGTTCAATTTTCATCACATCTTTGTTTAACTGGGAAAAACACACTCCATGCAGGCAATTTGTTCTCCTAAAAGCAAAAAATCGAAATCTTCCCGTCAAATACATTACGGTTTGTTATTTGAGAGTAAATAACAAATTTACATTAAGATGAGATAAAATAAATACAAAAATAAGAGCATTATAAAGTAGAACCGTGGATTTGGGAACCTCTAGGATTTCTGAACCTTTAATGATCAGATCACATTGAATATCACCTGCATATTGAGCTAGAGAGCCTAAGATCATAGTAATATTACATCTAACTGAATATGATGGAATCCAAATACAACATCAGTGAAGTCCCAGCTCATTTTTGAGGTGAGTTCCAACTGTCCCTTTCATCTTCTCTCTATCATACTCGCATCTGATTCATATCTTTTAATCTTGATACTTCAGAATCTTCACAGTATGCTCCTGCTCTCTAAGCTGGTATCTGGGCCCAATACCATTCAAAAGTTTGGAGTAAGTTGTTATTTTAAGATTAAAAAAAAACTTTCATTCAGCAAGGATGCATTCAATTGATCAAAAGTGACAGTACAGACTCTTATATTGTTACGAACATTTTCATTTGAAATAAATATTTATTCTGAACTTTTTATTCCTCAAAGAATCCTGAAAAAAAGTATTAGTTTCCACAAAAATATGAAGCAGCAGAACTGTTTTCAAGACTGGAGTAATGATGCTGAAAATTCAGTTTTGCCATCACAGAAATAAATTGTAATAAAATTCCAATATTGCTGTTTTAATTGTTTTTTTGATAATACATGCAGCCTTGATAGGACTTCTTTCAAAAACATTAAAAACTCTCACCAACCACAAACTTTTGAATGACTGTATGCAACTATGCATATACAAATATATTCAAATTAAGTCAAAATATCACTGAAAAGTTAAAGTAATATATTTATACATACTCAAATCTTGTTGCAGTTCTATATATTCAAATATGGAGCATCAAAACATGTCACAAGACTCATCATCATGTCATATCCCTTAAAGCATAATAGTATAAGTTGAATGACCTGCTATCCTTTAACCTTCAGAAAGTGTGTGTGGAGTAGGAATTTGGGTTACAGGTTCAATGCCAGAAAAAGTGGAGTAAGGGAAGGAGGCAGAACATCGAGGGCAGCGGGGAGTGTGTGTGTGTGTGTGTATTTAGGTTTTGGTCACGGCTCAGCAGGGTGATCTTCATATCTGCTTGGTCCAGCCTGAGTCTCTGGAGTCACCCTTTTCTCTTCTGTTTCTCCTCTGTTGCTTTCAGCACTTCATTCATAATCATCTTTTCATTCCAGCACGAATACCGGAAGCGAGAGCCGACTGACAATACCGCCGGCCTCACGTTTGCGTGGTGTGCAGGTACTAATCCTTAATTTCATTCTTCCTTCTGACAAATCAGGGACAAGAACAAAATCAAACACATGAAGGTCATGGAAATCTTCCTAGAAACAGTCAGCTCCCCTCAGCCAGGTGAAAAGCTTTTTTATTTGGTAGTTTGGTATTAAGTAAGGCATAATATCAGCAAATGGTGTTTAGTTGTTGTATGACTCTTTGTTTTTGAAATAATCTTTTTTTAACTGAACGAATCATTCTCATTCATTTTCAATTAAATGCATTATTATTTTGTTATATTATTCGATTAAAATGCATTATTATTTTGTTTAGGCTTAATTATAAATTAAACTATATGTGTATATATATATATATATATATATATATATATATATATATATATATATATATATATATATATATATATATATAATTATCTTTTTTTTCCTATAGCTTGATAAAAAGTCAAGTCCAGCAGTCAACAGAATGGATGGATCTACTTTGTTGCCAAGTGTAAAAAACAAAAAAACAAAACTGGACATGAATCTTATTAAAGGATGATACAGTTGGTAAAAACTGACTGAGTGATTAATTCATTGTGAATAATGCATAAAAAGACAGTGGCTACTCACATAAAGACAGAGCCGATGACACCACAAAAACACATATAGTCCCAAGCACTTCCCGAATATCTGAGCTGCAATGCCAAAGACAGAGCTTTTAAGGTCACTGAAAAATAAAATAATAATAATAATAATAATAATAATAATAATAATAATAATAATAATAATAATAATAATGATAATAATAATAATAATAAAATGATAGAATTACAAATACAAGCGAATCTGACACTGGAAAGACATCTACTATAATTCAATTAAATATTTGTATGTTATATATGTTATATCGCTTGCAAAAAAAAAAAAAAACTGTACTTTTACAGAATTGCCATCAATGGAAAAACATGTTTTTGCTGCCAGATGGTGTAGTTACAACGGCTGCGTCCGAAAGCTTAAAAATGCTGCCTTCGGAGGATGCATGCAGGGCATTAAGGCACGTCCAAATCCAATAGTTTACTTCACTTCCTGTGTCCTAAGATACCTTCATCTGATCAATTTTTCTAAGGCACCACGCTGCTTTGATATCCCACAATTGCATTCCATGACAGTTAAGCAAAAAAATAAAGATGCCATCTAAAAGTTGCAGTTGGTGGTCAGTTTGTATGTCAGTGTTTTTGACTAACGGTTTCTACTTTTTGGGTCATTTCTAGCGAGAAATTACTATTGTAGTAATGAAATATTTGCTTAGTTATCACCAAAGCTCTCTTAATTTTGTTGTGGTTCATAAAACCATTACGTTGCCTCAGAAGTCTGTCAGAAGTTTCGGGAGGTATTTTCATGAGCAAATGCTTAAGTGCCTGTTAAGACAGCAAGTCAACAAGTCAGTTGCCTAAGCTTTTTGGACGTTGCCAACATGGCTGGTCATGTTAACTAACCAATTCTTGAGCCCACTGGGGCCAGAGAAGAACTCTTACAACTATAGGCCAGATATTCTTAGGTTAGCAGAACCCTGAGAAGATTTTGTAAAACGTAAGCGCTTTAATTCTCCTTTTTTCATCTCAAATTTGGAGGGAGTAAATAATTCATGAGATATTGGCTTAGTTAAAGGGGAAACAGTACAGCCAAGCCCTGTTTGGAATAGATACACCAAGAGGAGCTGAACCGTTATTGAAGTTCAGATAAAAAGTGCCACAAGACCATTAAGCCAATTGGCAGAATGAACCAGCTAGAAGAGGCTTCCTTGCATGAGTTAGCAACGTTTTTGACAGCAGAGCACTTCGGATTACCTCTCGGAGAGCTCTGGCCCATGTCTGCAGTCTGAAAGCCCATGCTGTGATCAAAGCACGTGTGATCAGATCACTATCAAGCAGCGTAAAGGCGCTAAAGCGGGAGAAGATAAAGAAACGATGCTTTGGTGTGGGAAGGGAACATATTCACACCAGTGACATGATGGGAAAAGTGTACTAGTCTGATTAACTGCGCCGCAGCGGGTGTCGACAGATTCCTGTAGTAAAACTGAAAAGTGTTGATCTCTTTGAGGCTCACTCTCATCTCCCCTCTAACTCCGCAAGCTGTGACTTAATAGACGACATTTTAACATGCCCCTGTCCGCAATGTCAAGCAGTCATCACCACAAATGAATGCTGCCACTTTCTATAGAATCAAACTCTTTCTTCACCGCAAGCACTGCATCTTAATACCAGCTCATACACGCACACTCTTGGCACTGTCGATATGAATATTGGGCTGCCATATCAACAAGACCAGAGGAAGGAAGAAAGGAAGGAAAAAAGCAAGATAAGCTGAATAACGTGGCACATAAGCAATCATGGAAAAAAATAAGTAGCAAAATTGTGCATTACTGTTTGTGCATAGAACAAATAAAATGAAAGTTTATTAATAATAATAATAATAATAATAATAATAATAATAATTATTATTATTATTATTATTATTATTATTATTACATAAAGGGGTTTTAAATGGGGGCACAAGGTGTGATAGCAGGTCTAAAGAAAATGTATGAAAAAATAATACTAAATGCATCTTAAGAAATAGAAACAAATTATGAATTTTATTTGTGAATTTTAAAAAGCAATCTTTTTTTAAGAGTATACAATAAAGTATAAAAAATAAAGATTGGTGTCATTACAATTTATTAAATAAATGAATACTTATTAATAATTCACACTTAAAAAAAAATAATACTTCAATTATTCATCAATGGTGCAATAAAATGGTCAAAAGTGACAGTAAAGACTTTATATATATATATAAAGTCTTTACTGTCACTTTTGACCATTTTATTGCACCATTGATGAATAATTGAAGTATTATTTTTTTTTAAGTGTGAATTATTAATAAGTATTCATTTATTTAATAAATTGTAATGACACCAATCTTTATTTTTTATACTTTATTGTATACTCTTAAAAAAAGATTGCTTTTTAAAATTCACAAATAAAATTCATAATTTGTTTCTATTTCTTAAGATGCATTTAGTATTATTTTTTCATACATTTTCTTTAGACCTGCTATCACACCTTGTGCCCCCATTTAAAACCCCTTTATGTAATAATAATAATAACTAGATGTGTAAGATAAGTTGTGCATTGATAAATGTTTTTTAAAGTAATCACTTATGCTCAGCAACGCTGCATTTAATTAATTAAAATAGCCTACAGTAAAAAAAAAAAAAAAATATATATATATATATATATATATATATATATATATATATATATTTTTTTTTTTTTTACTGTAGGCTATTTTAATTAATTAAATGCAGCGTTGCTGAGCATAAGTGATTACTTTAAAAAACATTTATCAATGCACAACTTATCTTACACATCTAGTATATTTACCTCTGCATTAAAAATGTGCAAAGGGACACTTTCATAGTAAATGTATTTGCTACTAAAGGCAAAAGTGTTTTAAAAATGAAAAATAAAAAAATTAGGTGAAGCTTAAAGGACAATTCCGGCCAAAAATGAAATAACAATAACGGAATAACGGCTAAATAACACATGGGTACCGAGTCGACCGTTCTCTAGAATGTGTTTTCACGATAATCGAACGTACCCAGTTTTAATGTTATTTTTAGTTCAACCACAGATTAGCTTATAATCTTCTTTAATATCTTATTATCTTACGCTATGGGGAAAACCTCTTTTCCAAGAGATATTGAAGCCAAAAATTATCCTTAATTTTGAATTAATGTAAAACGCTGTGCGGCAGCATGCAGACATAGGCAAGACGGCTCGCACGCCTATTGGCTGCCCTGCGGCAACAGCAGCAGCCTATCGAGAGAGGCCCTGCGTGACGTGATACCCAATGGGGGCGCTTCGCGCCCATTTCGTCACGTCACGCCAGAATAGGCGTGGCCTTGGCCGATAAATACGCTCAACAGGCTGATACAAACTGATTTTCATCTCTTCAGCGAAGCACTGGATCCGGAGTGAGAAGCCGCGCCGTTGACAGAAAACCTTCTGCGGGACAAGCCTTCGAGCCTGAAGCCGCTGGCCTTCACCTCGCCGCCTGAAGCCGCCGTACCTGCTACGCTTTCCGGCGTCTATATCCTTTCACTGCTAAGAGTGTTTGTTCGCCGCTGCGACTCACAATCTCACTGTATCTCTCTCTCTATCTCTCTCTCTCTCTCTCTCTCTCTCTCTCTCTCTCTCTCTCTCTCTCTCTCTCTCTATCTCTCTCTCCTAAAAGAGCTGCAAGATGCAAGATGCAAAGATCCTGCGGCTCGTGCCGAGCCACACTCAGCGACGGGGAGCTCTGTGGACCTCCCCCCCTCTGCCCGCGAGTCGTCAGGGAAACGGGCCAGCATCAAAACCGCTGCACGGCTAGGTTTCTTTACGTTACAAGAATGCTACCCCGCCCCCCGTGGACATGCGTCACCGGCGAAATGAGGAAATAGTTTGTTTTGGTCCCGCCAAGGCCGGACCAATCTCCATTTCTCAAACATTTCTCAGCTCCTCGTAGTCTGAGTGGCTGAAAATGTCAATATTGCGGCAATGAGCCTGTTGTATAACACGCACGCCTGCAAACAAACGGCGAAACACACAAAACTGTGATGACGCTCTCAACCCGTGGGCACGCGTCACTGGCGAAATGAGGAAAGAGTGTGTTTTTGTCCCGCCGAGGCCGGACCAATCTCCGTTTCTCAAACATTTCTCAACTCCTCGTATTCTGAGCGGCTGAAAATGTCAATATTGCAGCAATGAGCCTGTTGTATAACACGCACGCCTGCAAACAAACGGCGAAACACACAAAACTGTGATGACGCTCTCAACCCGTGGGCACGCGTCACTGGCGAAATGAGGAAAGAGTGTGTTTTTGTCCCGCCGAGGCCGGACCAATCTCCGTTTCTCAAACATTTCTCAACTCCTCGTATTCTGAGCGGCTGAAAATGTCAATATTGCAGCAATGAGCCTGTTGTATAACACGCACGCCTGCAAACAAACGCCAACACACACACAAAACTGTGATGACGCTCTCTTATCTGCACAAGAGACCCGTGTTCGATCCCAGCTCTCGCAGCAGATAAAAAAAAATAAAAAATAAAAAAGTCTCACCGCGGCCAGACTTCCACCGAACTTTCGCTCGTTCAGTTCCAGAAAATGCGACTGTTCCAGTGTATTTTGCAGTAAACAAGCCGGTACCATGGCCCGCTTGCCTGCACACAAATGCCGTTTCCACAGCGACCCAGAAAAGCAGTGTATTTTTTGGTATTCTGGCCACAGCCGATGGTCTTATGAGTGTAATAAAAATGCCCACAGCCCAGTGTTTATTTCTACACACAAACACAGCCCGCCACAGTGCAGGGCTCGCAAAAAATAAGGTCGACTCATGTCAATTGTGCATTAAATGTAGTGAATGTACCCACAACCCAGTGCCCACAAACACTACACACTGCATGTACCACGGTTTCTGTAAAACGAAACCACATACAGTCAGCTAAGACCCACGGTGTTTAAGTCTCGCCGCGGCCAGACTCCACCGAAACTTCTCGCTCATTCAGTTCCAAACAATGTGACTGTTCCAGTGTATTTCGCAGTAAACAAGCCGGTACCACAGCCCGATTGCCTGCACACAAACGCCATTTTTACGGCGACCCAGATAAATACCAAAAAAGAGTGTATTTTCTGGTATTCCGGCCACGGCCAATGGTGTTATGAGTGTTGTAAGAATGCCCACATCTCAGTGCCCATTCCCACACACAGACACAGCCCGACACAGTTCAGGGCTAGCACAAATAAAATCAACTCATGTCGATTGTGAAAAAAAAGAACACAGTCCCACGACACAGTTCCCACAAACACTACACGATATGTGTCCCTCGGTTTCTGTAAAAACGAAACCGACACACATTCAGTCAGCACAAGCCGACGGTGTTTTCAGTGCAGTGAGCGTGCCCGCTGTCCTGCACCCACATTCCCTCACAGACACGCTCAACCCCATGGGGTTTGTCCCGCTCGCTCTCTCTCCACAATCTGTCATAGAGAATTCAAGCGCGACCAGGCTGCCCGCCGTGATTGACGCGCCTCCCGCCTCGCACACTGTAAACACAGTATTTATGTCTCAGCACACCGAAGCTCTGCGGCCGCCGCTATGCCATTCTAATTTCATTCTACCTCTAGCTATTCACGCAGAGGCGTGGACAAAGCTTCCCAGGGTATCAGAATGGGTGTTGAACACTATAAAAAGAGGCTATTCGCTACAGTTCGCTCGACATCCCCGCCGTTACACTGCGCGAGTCAAAACCACGGTAAACAATGAAGTATCTAATCTACTTCGAGCCGAGATAGCGAAACTGCTGAGCAAATAGGCCATAGAACCTTTATCTCAGGCTCAGAGCGAAGCGGGGCTATACAGCAGATATTTTCTTGTACCGAAAAAAGACAGGGGTCTCAGACCCATTCTAGATCTGCGACAGCTGTACAGAGTGCTATGAAGCGCCAGTTCAGAATGCTGACAACCAGGAAAATCCTCGCGCAAGTGCGCCAGGTAGACTGGTTTATGTCAATAGATCTGAAAGACGCCTTTTTCCAAAAACAAATAGCATCACGTCACAGGGGATTCTTGTAATTCGTCTTCGAGGGCCAGGCATATCAATACACAGTCCTACCGTCCGGCCTATCCCTAGCGACCCGTACATTTACGAAGTGCATGGACGCGGCTCTCGCACCCCTGAGACTTCAGGGCATGCGAGTTTTGAACTACTTGGACGATTGGCTGATTCTAGCTCGATCACATTCAGAGCTCATAGAACACAGAACCACATTACTCGAGGATCTCAAGAATCTGGGTCTCACAGTCAATTGGGCGAAGAGTTCGCTGTTTCCCAGCCAGAAAATCTCTTTTCTGGGAACAGTACGGGACTCGCTGTCTATGACAGCATGTCTGTCGCCGGAGCGCGACAGTCAGGCGTGAGTCTGGGGACTCCCTCGAGTGTGACGGTGGTGTCCACGGACGCCTCCACCTTGGGATGGGGAGCGCTGCTCGAGGGCAGACCATTCTTTGGCCAGTGGTCAGAACGGGAAAAGCTCCTACTCATAAACTGTCTGGAAATGCTGGCAGTCGTCAACGCGCTACGGAGCGTTTGTCCCCAGATAAAAGGCCGCCACGTCTTAGTCCGGTCGGACAACATGTAAGTGGTGGCATACATAAATCGCCAGGGTGGCGTCAGGTCCCTAAACCTTTACAGGCTGACGGAACGCCTCCTGGTCTGGGCTCAGCACAACCTGCTTTCACTGAAAGCAGCGCATGTGCCTGGTCGCCTGAATCTGGGACCAGACTGTCTGTCCAGAAACAATGTCCCAGCAGGGTAATGGTCACTGCACCCGGAGACGATCCAACTGCTGTGGGAGACATTCGGCAGAGCGCAGGTGGACTTGTTCGCGTCCCAAGAAAACGATCACTGTCCAAACTTTTTTCTCCAAGAGAAGGGATGCGCTGGCCCACGTATGGCCCCACTGCCCGCTCTATGCTTTTCCCCCTGTCTCGCTCCTGCCTCAAGTGCTGGAACGAATCAGGGAAAACGGATGCCCAGTGCTGCTCGTGGCTCCGCTCTGGACGAACCAGAATTGGTTCCCAGTCCTGATGTGGCTGACCAGCACTGCCCCGTGGCCGATACAGGTGAGGAGAGACCTCCTCTCTCAGGCAAAGGGCTCGATTTGGCATCCTCGCCCGGATTTATGGTCCCTACATGCATGGGCCATCAACGGGTACCCACTAACCTCCCAGAGGGAGTGTTAAACACAATCACGCAGGCTAGAACCCCGTCTACTAGACGGCTCTATTCCTCAAAGTGGTGGGTGTTCTCTACCTGGTGTCAAGCTCAGGGCTTTTCACCCACAGACTGCAGGGTTACGGAAGTGCTCTCCTTCTTTCAGGAGCTGCTGGATAAGGGCAGAACCTCTTCCACGCTCAAAGTATACGTGGCGGCCATAGCGGCGTTTGCAAAACCGATGTCTGGCCAGTCACTGGGGAAAAACGACCTGGTCATGCGATTCCTCAGGGGAGCTAGGAGGCTGAATCCTCCCAGACCCCCCTCAGTCCCTGTGTGGGACCTTTCTACGGTTTTTGAAGCCATGAAAGGTGCCCCATTCGAGCCAATCCATTTGTCAGACATGAAACATCTGTCTCTCAAAACGGTATTCCTTATGGCTCTCACTTCAGTGAAGCGCGTAGGGGACTTTCAAGCGTTTTCAGTAAGCGTGTCATGCATGGAGTTTGAGCATAATGACTCAAAAGTCATACTCAAACCAAGGCATGGGTACTTGCCCAAATCCCTCAACACACCGTTCAAGGCCCAGGTTATTTCCCTGTGCGCCCTCTTGGTTCATGATGAGGAAGAGGATGCGAGTCTCCTCTGCCCTGTCAGGGCACTGAGAGCTTATGTGTCCCGCTCGTCTGTCTTCAGACAGACTGAACAGCTCTTCGTTTTGTTTGGCGGACGCTCCAAGAGACTGGACCCATCAAAACAGAGCCTATACAGATGGATAGTCGATGCCATAGCGCTGGCTTACACTTCTAAGGGCCTGCAGTGTCCTTTGGGTGTCAGAGCGCACTCCACGAGGGGCGTGGCCTCATCGTGGGCGTGGTCTAGCGGGATTTCCTTGCAAGATATCTGTATGGCGGCAGGCTGGGCCTCGCCGTCTACATTTATAAGGTTTTATAACCTAGAGGTTCCCGCCTCACAGGCCAAGCTGCTGTCGGTCTAGAATTCAGTACTATCCGCCCCGCTGCGCCGGCGCAGAATGCTGAGTTTTGATTGTGCATCGCTCACTGATCGATAGAACAGCTCCATGGGTGTTGAATAACCCGTACTTATACCCAGTTCAGGCTGAACACGTTCACCCTGTCTGCGTGAAACATTGTTAACATAACTAGCTCCTCTAGGATGCTATTTCATGGGGAATGATGGTTGTAGCCTCTCTTCTCCGACTCTCTGTGAGTCTATGGTGATTATGCACTATATAAGCCCCGATTACTGCCCTTGGGACTTTGGTGTTGGATCCCAGTACGCACGGCATTTTGCATTGTGTTCCCCATAGCGTAAGATATTACGCAGTACGAGAGATACTCTCGTAAGAGAACGTACTCGGTTACTAACGTAACCTCGGTTCTCTCTAGAGAGGGAACGAGTACTGCGTATCTTGCCATGCATACAACAGCGCTGGTTCCCTTCAGTGACGAAAACCAGTTTGTATCAGCCTGTCGAGCGTATTTATAGGCCAAGGCCACGCCTATTCTGATTAGCCATTGGGTATCACGTCACGCAGGGCCTCTCTCGATAGGCAGCTGCTGTTGCCGCAGGGCAGTCAATAGGCGCGCGAGCCGTCTTGCCTATGTCTGGATACTGCCGCACAGCGTTTTACATTAATTCAAAATTAAGGATAATTTTTGGCTTCAATATCTCGTGGAAAAGAGGTTTTCCCCATAGCGTAAGATATTACGCAGTACTCGTTCCCTCTCTAGAGAGAACTGAGGTTACGTTAGTAACCGAGTACGTTCTCTACCTGCAAACCTAAAAAAGGGGCTATTTGGAGCCTTGTTAGTGGTATTAACTAGCGATCGAATATTTTTACTTATTCGATGCCCCATACACTAGCGTTATAACCTAATCTGTGGTTAAACTAAAACTAACGTTAAAACTGGGTACATTCGATTATCATGAAAACGCATCCCATGCAGAGAACGGTCGATTCGGTACCCATGTGTTATTTAGCCCAGGTTCATTTTTGGCCGGAATTGTCCTTTAAAGTGAACATCTTGTTTTTGCATGCACATCCACCTCTGTCCTGCTATGCTAAGGACAAATGACAGAATTGACTTTCTGTGATGGTGAAGGACAATCAAAGACTCCCTGGAATTTGCACTCAAGAGTTCCTGTTTTCCTTTCAGTGCCTAAGGTCAAAGCAAGAAGGAGACCGCATAGATGGAGCAGCATACACTAGAGTGCTAACGACAGGAAGCCAACCACTAAATGTCTATCCCACCTACTGCTTTAAACCTCCCACAGCATTCTGGGAAACTCAATAAGATAATCTTTGGTGAGGGAAAAAGAAAGAGATAGGGCATGACAGGATGAAGGATCTGAGAAAAAACAGAGAGAGAGAGAGAGAGAGAGAGAGAGAGAGAGAGAGAGAGAGAGAGAGAGAGAGAGAGAGAGAGAGAGAGAGAGAAGGGGTGATGTGTGCAAAAATAGATTTGAATGATAATGGCAAACACACCTGCAAGCATCTTAGGAACCGAAAGGGCAACAAAATGCTCCAGTCACACTGTCCGAATCATGGGGACAATGCACAGGTATCATGTGGCTAGAAATGAAAGATTCTGGCTCCTCTTATCAACTCAAAAATACAAAATACTTAAAATGTACTGTTAAAAAACGCTAATGCACTTTCCATCTAGTCGTAATGACAGTATTCCGTATTCATTGTGGATTGATGGATTTGCATTTATGTTCTTAGAAGACACTTTCTTGCCAAATCAGCCAACAGTGAAGATCATGCATTACCGTAAACTGTGTAGTTCAAACTGAATATATGTTCTGCCGTCTTTATTCATATTTATCCAGGAGCTGTGATTTTGCTCCTACAATTTATACATTTATAGGCTTCTCCCTGAAACCATCTCCTCTAAATTATTTCCATCTCAATCACTTAAGCTGATCACCTGCACCCACATCTGTAGCTGGGTTTCCATTCAAATGTAAAGTGAAGCTTTTCAAAGTAGGCAAAACAAGAAAAGAAAAGAAAAGCTAATTAGGTGTGTTTCCATCAAGTTGTTCGAGCGGATGGTGGAGGTATCGCTAACCTTGTAACCAACAGTAAATAAAACACCATAAGTGGAAACAGCCGATTAGTCAAATAGCTTTTTTTCTATTATGTGGCACATAATAGTAAATATTTTTTATTTTTTTAAATGTGACCTGATCCAGCAAAATGAGTCACAGTGACCCAAATTTTAAAATTGAGATTTTGGTATTAATGGAAAGAGGAGACCAGCTTTCAAATGATATCCTAGTCAAAGTCATACCTTGAATGGTTGTAAAGATATACACATTTGAATTATGCTCCTCTGCCCTCTTTTTCCAATTGAAAACCTGAGAAAATCGCTTTTAAAGTTTTTTGCCCGTTTTTTGTTGATATCTTTCAAAATCCATTGCATTTAAAGGAATAAACTATTTATTTTACAGCTTAATTTGACCAAAGACATTACAGTTTTTTTCGATTGCTAAACGACAGTGAGCACAACTGGAGGTACATGTGCAAAACTCTAACTACAGTCTGCACTACCAACAGTCACCTGAGCTAAACAGTTCACATCACCTGCAAAACTCATTCCACTACAACACAACTCTTAACACATGGCTCAAAACAGGCTCAATGCAGCCAAACACTATACACAACCCTCACTGAGATAACACACAACGTCACTCAGAACACACTGAGAGTAAAAACACTAGCATTAAACTCCAATACAGAAAACACAAACTTTTCATCTTTACAGTTTGAACAATTTCAGTGACTTCATACAAAGTAATATTTTCTTCAAAGAAAAGAGTGACATTATTTCACACGATTTATTTAAATTTTTAGAACATAACAATTCTTTAAGGTAAATGAAAATTAGCAGTTTGCTTCAATAGTCTGTAGTACTGAATTACAGTAATGAGAAAAAAAAAAGGTAGAAACTAAAAGAACATACTGTGATTCGAACAAATAAAACAAGACCTGCTTAGCCTTTCAGCTGAAATTGCAATCAGCAGTGTTTGAAAGGCATAAGGCTGAAATCTATTCTGTTTTGAATGTGTGGTTCACAGTTTTGACAGCAGTGTGTTAACATTTGAACAAAGTGCTGTAAATCCACAGTGTTGTGCAGGTTGTGGTTAAAGTCATGGGATAAGTGTGCAGATTACTGTGTTCAAGCAATGAAAAATGAACTAGAGTTTGGTCCACATGAACTGCTGCTGTGCAGACTGTAGTTAGAGTTTTACAAATGTAGCTCCAGTTGTGCTCACTGTCGTTTAGCAATCAAAAAAAAAAAACTGATTATGCCACACTGCTATTAAACCAGGCTGAATCTCAAATTATTTTAAAGTTTTTATTTGAATAAATAATTTAAAAGTACCTTTTACAAAAATCAGAAAGATTGAACAGAGGTGCTACATTTTTGCTTGAGAGAGAGGGTGTGTGTGTGTGTGTGTGTGTGTGTGTGTGTGTGTGTGTGTGTGTGTGTGTGTGTGTGTGTGTGTGTGTGTGTGTGTGTGTGTGTGTGTGTGTGTGTGTAGATAAAGTGAGAGAGGCAGAGAGACAAATAATGCTAGTCTATGCAATCATATCTATGTGTAGGCTAGTTGACAATAACAGTGTAACGAATTCATAACGAAGATACCAACAGTTACATTTTGGGTTAATCAAACACATTGTAATGGATTCTCCTTGCAGATAAATAGCTACACCCATACAATAATTGCACTCACTCAGATTCAAATTTGACATTAAATTCACATTTATTCTCTTTTCTTCTAAGCTGGGCACGGAGAGGGACAACTTTCTTTTTCAACTGGCGGTTTTGGGCAAATCTCACGGATATTTTTGTACAGCTAAAGGCCATTGGAGGCCATTGGAGGCCATTGGAGAGCAGAGACAGTGACGTTTCAGGGGATACCCGGGAAATGCTCAGAGGTGAGATATGAGTTGAGAAAAGCAATGTTCATTTCCAGCGAATTTAGTAAAACTTTGTAAACTTAAATAGTAATTTAAATACCTTTACTCAATTATCTGGACTACAAAACTTTGGGAGATTATTTTTGAAGGTCTGTTCTTTGAAATTAGCAAAAAAAAAAAAAAAAAAAAAAATCTATTATTTCATTGTTTTTCCACATAATCGGCCCATATCTTAAAATGGAACGTTGCAATTTCCGACTCATTTCGCCAGATCGGGTCACAAATAGTGTTTTCTACTTCGCTCTATTCCCATCTCATCTCAGCTTGGACAGACTGTATTCCACATAAAAATGTGAAATGTATATATATATATATATATATATATATATATATATATATATATATAAATATATATATATATACATATATATATATATATATATATATATATATATATATATATATATATATATATATATATATATATTATTCACAAATCTGTCTAAATCTGTGTTAGTGAGCACTTCTCCTTTGCCGAGATAATCTTTCCACCTCACATGTGTGGCATATCATGATGCTGATTAGACAGCATGATTATTGCACAGGTGTGCCTTAGGCTGGCCACAATTAAAGGGCACTCTAAAATTTGGAGTTTTATCACACAGCACAATGCCACAGATGTCGCAAGTTTTGAGGGAGCATGCAATTGGCATGCTGACTGCAGGAATGTCCACCAGAGCTGTTGCCCGTGAATTGAATGTTCATTTCTCTACCATCTTCTCTACCAACGTCTCCAAAGGCGTTTCAGAGAATTTGGCAGTGCATCCAACCAGCCTCACAACCGCAGATCATGTGTAACCACACCAGTCCACGACCTCGACATCCAGCATCTTCACCTACAAGATCGTCTGAGACCAGCCACCCGGACAGCTGCTGCAACAATTGGTTTGCATAACCAAAGAATTTCTGCACAAACTGTCAGAAACCGTCTCAGGGAAGCTCATCTGCATGCTCGTCGTCCTCATTGGGGTCTCGACCTGACTGTAGTTCGACGTCGTAACCGACTTGAGTGGGCAAATGCTCACATTCGATGGCGTCTGGCACTTTGGAGTGGTGTTCTCTTTACAGATGAATCCCGGTTCACTGTACAGGGCAGATGGCAGGAAGCGTGTATGGCGTCGTGTGGGTGAGCGGTTTGCTGATGTCAACGTTGTGGAACGAGTGAGCCCATGGTGACGCTGGAGTTGTGTTGGCGTATGTTATGGAAAACGATCACAGGTTCATTTTATTGATGGCTTTTTGAATTCAAAGAGATACCGTGACGAGATCCTGAGGACCATTGCTGTGCCATTCATCCACGACCATCACCTCATGTTGCAGCATAATAATGCACGGCCCCATGTTACACAATTCCTGGAAGCTGAAAACATCCCAGTTCTTGCATGGCCAGCATACTCACCGGACATGTCACCCATTGAGCATGTTTGGGATGCTCTGGATCGGCGTATACGACAGCGTGTTCCAGGTCATGAAAATATCCAACAACTTCGCATGAAGTTGGAGTGGACCAACATTCCACAGGCCACATTGAAAGAGCATTTCAGGAGAGCATGCTGGCTTATTACCTCAGCGAGCTCGGCTATAAAGCTGTACACAATACAATGCAAAAGCACAGTGGAAAAAGCAGTTTGTAACCGAAAAAAAATGTTTTGAAATCAGAAGAGCTACTGTCACACTTCTACAAAAAGTTATTCTTTAACAATGATGTAGATCATGTATGCGTCATTGGCCTGTTTTGTTCTAGTTTCAAGGCATGAGTGTACTTTTATAGAAGTTCTATTTTTAACTACATGTCATTAAAAAGTGTTTAACTTGCAGAATGCTTCTCAAAAATGTGTTATAAATGTGTCATTTAGATTATCCACCCATTTTTTATGGAATAACACATTCAAAAAATAGCATGCTGGAATTTCACACTTCATATATAGCTTTGATCTTACATTATTAGCACTCACCATATATTAACTCCATATGGAACGACGATAAGTTAATATGGTTGACCTTTAAACAAATTATGCCAACTAGATTTGTATGAATGGAAACTCTGGTTAGAAAACCTGAAACATTAAACAGCTTGTTGCCAAATATCTTAATATATCAACTCGAAATTAAAAACTTTTTGAAGCATTTTCACTTGTTTGATATTTCTGTTGCTATTTTACATATTCTTACACTCTCGGAAAAAAGGAACAAAAGGTTCAGATTTAAAATCTATGCAATCTGTTTTAAAACAAAAAGAGAAGAAAAGACTAAACATTACAAATTACATTCTTAAGCATAAAAACATGATACTATTTAGACAATTTTACTCCTATTGACTTGGAAACAAGAACGACACTTCATTGTCAACTCAATTTGCCAAAGCTGTTAGCTGCAAGTGTGCAACTCAATTCTGCTGTTTTGGTCTTGAAGACTAAGTAGCAAACTGTACCAGCAGTTTTGAGGTGCTCACTTCTTTGATGTTTCAACTGAAAAGGTTTCTTGATTCTTTATTTAATGCATCACTTTGCTCAGAAATAGAAATTGTAATACTCTGTAAATGTCTGCCATTCCCATTTTTTTAAAGTTTTATTGAGAAACCGGAGCTTTAGTACTCTTCTAAACCTGATAAAGTGAGAATTTGACCAGCAATGAGACTTTCTCAAAACACTCCTTATTCTATACATATACTTTCCATACATGACTAACATCCTGTCACAGTCAAGCCATGCTCTGATAATAAACAACATTTTTATGTCTGAGTCTGTACATGACACATCCTCTCAATATTATTCATGTGTAAAAGCACATACACATGATCATACGTTTAATGACACATGCATGTAAATGTTAATTCTTACCTGCATTCATGAAGTTCATGTACTTTTTATTACTATATATTTTCTTTAAATATATGTAACACCATTAGATGTATTTCATGTAGATTATGCACTTTACTTTTAAAATGTTATAAAAGATTTCTGTCAAACAAATGCTGTTCCAGAATCATGAAAAAAAAAAGTATCATGGTTTTCAAAAATATAAAGACAATGAAGTCTAGAGTAATGATGCTTTACTATCACAGGAGTACATTTAAATGTAAAATATATTAAAATAGAAAAGAGTGATTTTAAATTGTAATAATATTTTCCAATATTATTTTTACTTGAGTATTTTTGTTCAAAACTTTGACTGAAATAACCACTCGTTACAACCGAGGTATGCAGCAAAGCATTTGTGAAGACACAACACGCACAACCTTGAGGCGGGTGGGCTACAACAGCAGAAGACCCCACCGGGTACCACTCATCTCCACTACAAATAGGAAAAAGAGGCTGAAATTTGAAAGAGCTCACCAAAATTGGACAGTTGAAGACTGGAAAAATGTTGCCTGGTCTGATTAGTCTCGATTTCTGTTGAGACATTCAGATGGTAGAGTCAGAATTTGGTGTAAACAGAATGAGAACATGGATCCATCATGCCTTGTTACCACTGTGCAGGCTGGTGGTGCTGGTGTAATGGTGTGGGGGATGTTTTCTTTGCACACTTTAGGCCCCTTAGTGCCAATTGGGCATCGTTTAAATGTCACGGCCTACCTGAGCATTGTTTCTGACCATGTCCATCCCTTTATGGCCACCATGTACCCATCCTCTGATGGCTACTTCCAGCAGGATAATGCACCATGTCACAAAGCTCGAATCATTTCAAATTGGTTGATTGAATATGAAAAGGAGTTCACTGTATTAAAATGGCCCCCACAGTCATCAGATCTCGGCGTTAACGTGAGACTCTTATCAGGCGATAAAAAAAATATCGCCGTTAATCTATTCTCAAAGTTGGGTTGGGAGCTGAGCTGGGTCTATACTATGCAAGCTATGATGAGTTTCACCTTGATATTTTAGCGCTGATGTAAACCTAGCCGAATTGCACTGTAGGGGGAAGGGATGGGAATTGAAAACCGGTTCCACTCGAAAACTGGTTCTAAGTTTTATGAACCATCGATATTGTATGCCCTCGACGTTAACGATTCCTCTTATCGATGCTCCTGCTCCGAGTCCCAGCCTTAATATACACATACAGACCACGAACTCAACTTTCCCTTTTGTCCTTTATCAGGCACCATAGCGTGACGTCCTATACGCATCTGTGCGTCATTCGTGATGTCAAAGCGATTTGAACAGAGGAGGTAAACATGGACTGGAAAAGACGATCTAAAGCTTGGCTTTATTTTACTAAACGAGACAAATTATGCTGTTTCCTGTATGCATAAACAGGGGTTTTCCTGCATTTAATTCGGTGAGTAATGTAGATGAACTGCTGCGCTTGTGACAGGGCACATGTTTAACTGAAAGAACGAGCAGAGAGGGAGAGAGAGAGAGAGAGTGAGAGAGAGAGAGAGAGAGAGAGAGAGAGAGAGAGAGAGAGAGAGAGAGAGAGAGAGAGAGAGAGAGAGAGAGAGAGAGAGAGAGAGAGACCCGGTCGCGCGCGCGCACACTCTCACTTCGGAGCCAGGCGAAAGTATAAACAAGACTTCACCAGAAGAAGACCAAAGTTTCATGTGGATCATTCGGAGATTTTGTTTTCCTGAATTACCGCTGGGTGTGAATTGTGCTAAAATAAGTTACCATATCTTCTCTGAAAAGCGTTCCACACATTCAGCTGACAGTCTCAAGTACCACCTAAACGCAAAGCATCCCTTAGCTAATGCGGTAGATGCCGGGCCAAGCACTGATGTAATGTTAAACTACTATGTTTGAGTGCACCCCAGGCAAGCCCGTCAGCACAGCTCTATCAGTTAGATGTAAAGATGTATCCAGTAGTAAACACAAGTACATCTGATTGAACTTGATTTATTTTCATCACCAATTACCATAGTAGAACAGCTTTCTCAAGCAGTTTCTGATGCATTTTGGAAACATGAGATGAGCCCCTGGTCTAATACGCCACCTGGCTTGAGTAACCCGTTCTCAAAGACTTAGGCCTACTTTTAGTCATTATTTGGGTAGCACACATATTCTGAATGCCTTCGACAGAATTCAAATAAGCCATTTTAATCTATTAATCTAGATTAATTCCAAGATTACAGTGAGATTAATCTATATATATATATATATATATATATATATATTAGTGCTGTCAAACGATTAAAATATTTAATCGCGATTAATCGCATTAATGCCATAGTTAACTCGCGATTAATCGCACATTTTTATCTATTCTAAATGTCCCTTGATTTCTATTTGTCTCATTATTTTTTCTAATTTTAATGCTCTTATCAACATGGAAAAGTGGATCAGCAGTAAGTTTGTTCTTAGCTGTGGTATCCATGTGCTTCTGTCTGAAGTCATCCATTGTAGAGCTTAGATCGGGCCCAAAAAATCAAGCCCGACCCGAGCCCGTGCGCATTGTGTCCGAGCCCGGCCCGACACATAAACTGTAATTATGAGCCCGAGCCCGATTTAAACCCGTCCATTTTTTTAATACGTGGGTCGTTATAACTGACGTTCTCAACTACTTTCTATGTTACTTTCTCCGCCCGCAACATTTTTGTCCCGCTCCCGCCCGCAAATAGACTCTTTTTTTGTAGGCTACCTCCAAATACTTTCACCTACGTGTCGCCACCATACACATCAGCATAAATGCTCCTGATAAATTATTTGTTATTAAAGCATTAACACACAAACCACTGTTATAACATAAAAGTAAGCAGGCTACTGAGTGCATGGTTTGGCATTACTGAATGCGCGCAAAGTGTGCTCCCTTAATAATTCCTAAAAAGCTGACATCAGTTCATCGCAATCTCACACATCTGTTATTATCAATGACGCTGACTGCACAATGCATCTTTCATAATATATACACTTTGTTTGTTATAATTTGAGGATTTGCCAGTATACAGAATTCAGCACTGAACAAAAAGTCAGTTTTGAGCGGTGAGGGGAGTCTATTTTAAATGCTTCTGATTGGCCATTGCGTTCAAGAAATCAACACATATGTCTGTGATTGGCTACATCCCTCAACGCTGCAAACATGTTATAAAAAGAAACTCTGGCCTGTAAATTGTTTCTATTTAGTTTTAGTTGTTCTTGTTGCTTTTCTGCAACATATGAATAAAAATGTATTAGTTTTTATATGTTTTATTCATAGATATTTCTAGTTTGCGGGAGTCCCGCGAATCTTTTTATTCTCCCGTATCCGCACACAGAGTGAGTGCATTACCGCTCGAGCCGGCCCTCGCTCTCGGCCATCAAATCTAGTCCCGCGCCGCACTCTATTGCGTTGAGAGTGCACGTCTCTAGATCGGCGTCTCGCGCTCGCGCCATCCACTCAAAACGTAACGTTAGCCTACTACTCTTTGGCCGGCGCGCAAGCCCAAACAAGTACGTGCGGCGTGCCTGTTGTTTTGTTTCCGGTCTAGCTATCCGGTGTGATGTTGTAGTTGTTCTAACGTTACTAGTTGTTGCAACAGCATTTGATAAAAATACAAAGTTTGCTTGGCCAAAAAGAGCGTTAATTTGCGATAAAAAAATTGACGCCGTTAAAATGTGTTTGCGTTAACGCCGTTAATAACGCGTTTAAAGCACAGCACTAATATATATATATATATATATATATATACACCCACACAAACTTTTATGTTAGTTGCGATTAATTGATTTGACAGCACTTATATATAATGCTTTCTCTGATAACAGTCACCTGCTGTACCTTACAGAGCTTTCACTAGCTCTAGGTCAGATCAATCTGCAGATTATGCAATTATGATGATTACATCTCTAAAGTTACCCATCTGTAAAAAGGTTTACATTCTAGATTTTTTCAATATGTTAATATTGTATGTTTCATATCCAAGCATTCAAGAAATATATAGAGTACATCTTGCCACCAAATCAGCCTGTCCATACAAATGACCCTGCAGTGTCAGAAAAAGAAAGAAACTGCTCACATCTAGGTTCTGACAATATGACAACCTTCCCGTATCAATCAAAATTTACTCTCCTGGTGTTGATTTACAATAACAATAATAACAATTTAATACTGTAAATATTAACAAGCTATGCCCACTAAGTCAGTGGGAATTCTCCAATGTCATTTCAAGGGAGAACACTTAACTTTATTGATATTATAAAGGTTAAATAATAGAGTAGGCTCAACATTCAACTAAACAACTCAAAATCAATATGGCTAGTAATATTTCATGTATGATTTATTAGTGTTAGCAGGCAACAAACCCTCTTTTTTAAAGGTGAAGTGTGTTATTTGTATGGTTACCCTGATTTTGCCAAGTAAGGTATGTTCCTAGCTCAGTATATTCTGTTGATCCTGGAACAATTCAGTCTGAAAGTTTAGTCCTAGCCCTATCATACTGCTAAACCTAACCCTACCCATGAGTTATCCCTAAAATCAGAGGGAAATGATAAGTGAATCACACTGATGTAGAAGATCCTAAACCTGGTTGTAAGCCCATGACATAAACTTGTCCCTCAAATCTGATTGGTTGATTGAAATGTTGTTCTAGGATCAACAAAGATCACATTCACCTTTACACCAGCAAACACAATTCAGAAGGTGAAAAATGTACATCTACAAAATTAATTCATATTAATATCAACTCAAGAATAGTCTATGCCATTCAATCTCTAGTTTAGTCACATACTATTTTACTGCTCAAAGGACTATGTGCCTGGAAATTAAATGTGGTTGAGTCCCCACTGGTTGCTACAGAAATCAACACATCCAAGTTGTTTCCCTGAGAGATGGCAGATTATTAGCCATATTTATACAACAGAGAAAAGTAATGGTGACATGTTGAAGGATATAAAAGAGGTTTATAAAAACAGCTTCAGGGATCTAATCTATTGGAATTATCAGCCATCTAAATGGTTTAGACAGCTAGCTGCACACAAGCAAACACCTGTACGCACAAACACAAATGCATGCTCAAACAAACACACACACACACACACACACACACACACACACACACACACACACACACACACACACACACACACACACACACACACACACACACAAACACACACACACACACACACACACACACACACACACACACACACGTGATTTGTGAGGACATTCCATATGCGTACTGGTTTTTATTCTGGACAAACTGTATATTCTATCCCCTTACACTGCCCCTATCCCTAAACCTACCCATCGCAGGAGACATTCTGCATTTTTACATTTTTAATAAAACACTGCTTAGTATGTTTTTAAAGCCATTTGAAATATGAGGACTCATGAAATGTCCTCATATTTCACGTTCAAGTTGTAATACCAATGTAATACCCATGTCATTATACACATTTGTGTCCTCACAAATCACAAAAACAAACACACACACACACACACACACACACACACACACACACACACACACACACACACACACACACACACACACACACACAAACACACACACACACACACACACACACACACACAAACACACACACACACACACACACACACACACACACACACACACACACACACACACACACACACACACACACACACACACACACACACACACACACACACACACCTTTAGAGTCCTTTCCTATATAATTGAGATTTCTGTTGTGATTTCTAGAAGCATTTCCAAAAAGATCCATTTAAAAAAATTAAACATTTCCCAATGGTCACACAATTATACACAACAACATGGAGGTCAAAGTGCCCTCCAAACACATGCTGACACCTGTGTATTGCATTCACATTTTGCTTACAGACAAGTTATCAAAGGTTTGTAACACAATAGTCCACACTACTCTGACAAGCCTTTAAACCACAAATGACTGATTGCCATGGGAACAGCTGCAGAAATCAAGTAGAGGTTACCTAATGTTGGGTCACCCGACCAATAAAATAAAAAGAAAGACTTGGCCTGAAGGCCTGACAAAAGATTAAACCCTATAGTGCCCTCCGTTGGCCATTAGTGGTAACCAAACTACGATGGGATGCGTACTGGCGATGTTCCCTCTAATTTTTGTTCTTGCTTTCAATTCAATTGGGCGGACCATTCAGCCACCTGAGCACCTGAGACACTACATTTACCATGGGGCCCAAATGTTGGAGACACACAGAGAATACTGGATTTATCCAATTTAAACCAGAAAATACAGAAGAATGAATAACAATTAAAATAAGGAAAAAAATGAATAATTTTAAACAAAGAAAAGTTCACATTTCTTCATCATTGACAAAACAATGTCAAATGATAAAGAAATACTATATATTGTGCAATGTTTTCAAGACTTTGTCATAATTTCCTGTAGAAATTGAGAAAAATAATAGTATTTACAAAAATATTTATATATTATAAATAATATTTACAAGTAGTATTAGTATGTTTGTTGTCATCATTTTATTATAAATATGTATATACTTTTGTATATAAATGATAAAAGTATTATAATATAAATAATAATGCACTGCCCGTGGGCTGTTATACACACTAATCTAAAAAGTAATGTTGGCTCAAAGAAAAAAATCATAATGTTTTTTGGGTTATGACAACTTTGAATGAAATTACATTCAACCAGCAAGCTAATTTGTGTTAGAGGTACTTAATAATTTGTAGCATAAACACACATTTTTAAGTTGATAAAAAAGAAACTGAGTTGTAGCCCTGGAACCAATTAATATTATCTATTAGTTCAAATCAACAGCTAACATAGCACATGCTAATGTAACTTATTTAGCATGTTTTTTAATGAAAAAGTAAGATATACTGGCATTAGCGCAGTCATTTGTTATAGAGTCAATGTAGTGTTTACCTTCATGTTGTCTCTTCAGACCAATATATTAACCAAAACAAAAACTTTTACAGCATTACAGAAACGTGTTTAAATGTCAAACGAAACAACATTTAACACTGCAGGTGTTATCGTTCACCAAAAAAACAAATAAAATAAAACAATTTCAAGATTTATTTATCCAGTCCTATGCAGAGCATGCTGGAAACTGGAAATCCACTGCCTATAATTTCTAGTTATCAAGACAATTTTACTTACTACAACTTACTAAAACTAAATTTTACAAAGTTACTACAACTTAATTTAAAAAAGCCAATTACAGTAAAGCAGAAATTTGAGCTTTAGTTGGAGACAATATTAAGTTGATGTAATGGTAAACATTATTACATCAACAGAACTCAACAAAATAATGTTTGCAAATGAAAAGGGTTAATTAAAACAATAAAAAGAACTCGCAACCATGCATTTATTTAAGTTGCGGAGATCCCCTGAATTATACTTTCTAGATGTGAAATATCCTGAATCAGTGGACATCTTGTTGGACTATCCATCCGTTTAACCCTCAAACAAATTTTGCAATCTAAAAAAAAGATTGTTTTTTTGTCTTAAATTTTTGTTTGTCTGCACAGGGGCAACATCAGTAGTGTGCAGCAGTGCACGCATGCAGCTAAGAGGGAGAATTGCTCAGTGGGACTATTTAAAAGCTTGAAATATTAGTAAAAATAGTTTGAGAAGACATCAATTAATTCACTGCTTCCTGTCTTCTGACCCCTGGGTGTCTCAGGGATGAAACAATCCCGTGCATTATTAAAACACACAATTAGCAGTTGAGCAGATAGCCTGTAGGTTTATTTGGTCTGAAGTGTTCACTCATTTTCAGAGGGAGTGTTTTTTTTTTTTTTTTTTTTTTTTTTTGGTGTGTGTGTGTGTGTGTGTGTGTGTGTTTTTCCCTGGCTACCAAATTAGCTGCAGCAATTCACACAGTCCATCCCACCAGCCCCTGTGCATCCTTTGATCATTTTGAAAATGTTACAGCCAGTGCTGAGAAGATAATTACTATCATCAAACTGTCAGACCATCATCCTTTTCAATTTACTGCAAGGGCTTCATCAGCTGACAGCCAGTGTGTAAAAAGAGTGAAGGACTGAGGTGTACGATGGGATCACATGTTGGGACGCGAGGGAATGTTTGTGTGGAGCTGATACAGAGCTGACCTGTAAATCTTCCTACCGTCTGGAGGCTCATAATTAGTGATGAATTCACATGATGCAGCTGTTTGGCAGAAGCAGTGATGCTGAACTATTGCAACCCTGGACAATAGACCTGATTATAAGTGTTCATACAGATATCATTTTAGTTTTACACTCATTAGTGAGGTAATTACAGGTGGAAGTGTGGGGAGGACTAAAGGCAACTGCACACTAGAGCACAGGTCACCAATTACTGGACCTTTGATTCCACCCAGACCGTGAATCATTTATCAGAAATGTATATAATTATACTGTTAGTGGGCAGTCGTGGCCTAGTTGTTAGAGAGTCAGACTGGTAACTCGAAGGTCGGGGGTTTGATTCACAATACAGGCAGGAAATGAGTGAGGTGTCCTTGAGCAATGCACCTAACCCCGAATTGCTCCCTGGGCGCTACAGCAAATAGCTAAATAATTTCATGTTGCTATGTCGTCCTGGTGGCTGAAAAAAAATAATATTAATGGGAATATACTATTCTTTAACTTCAATGAAAGATTCGATTTTTGTGAATTTTTTTAATGAAAAAAATGATTTTTTTGGTGGTTTGTTTACGCTGCTTCCATGTAATGTTTTCGACGTAAATGCATAACGTTGTATGACTAATGCCCCAGTGTTACGAGTGCAATTGATGGCAGCATAACTTTTAAAAGGTATTAAGGCTGCAAAAGTGAAAATGTACAATAATGCCCATGCAATGGCCTTTGCTTCAATTTCACATCCAAATAACACTGAACCCCAAAAAGTGAAAGAGTGAAGACTCTTGGAACATGTCGTTGAATCACTCTGAAGTTTTGAAACATTTAAAAATTTAGCGTCGGCTATTAGTCAATTATTAGTATTTATTTTTTTAGGAATCAATAGTCCACAGTGAACGTCTATTTAAAAAAAAAAAATACTATTCTAAAAAATAACAAAAATGTCGACATCAATGACGTTAGGTCATGACATCTGATGTCAACTTAGCACCATCAAGTGCTGTATTTAATTTGAACAATATATTGAAATACTCAGAAGAATTAGAATAACAAAATTAATATTCAGTTTTGTTTACCACACAGATCCATCATTTAACTTCAGGTTGTTGTTTTTTTGGGACAGACATGTTGTCATTGTCGGGGGAGGGGGGGGGGGGGACTGGAAATTAATTATTTGACGTTGAATAGTTCCAGGAATGTGTCAAGCTTTCAAAATAATCAAAAAGTCTCCTCCTGTGGTACCATGTTTTAGCTTGGCTCGTGTCTTCAGAGAGAAAGTGATCTAAGCGCTCTCTGTTCTGTCTACTCGAAGTCTAGAAACAGCAGGAACGCAATTATGATCCAAGGAGAGGATGAGATCATACCTAAAATCACCTAATACATGTACAAGTATGTTACCTGTCTTTCTGACTCATGCTGAGCTTCTCCTTTCCTCTCTACAACATGCTGTGCTGGTGCTTTATTGGTCTGCCTGACTAACAATGTCATGATGTTAACTTATAATTATGTTAATGATTATTTTATTATTTAGATATAATGAACTTCCATGCAAATGCCCTCTTTGCAAGTGAAGAGATACTGTATATGAGAATTATATATTTTCTGCAAGGCGTGGGTTTGCAGTCTGGTCTAATACAGCTTTAACTGCCCCATACTAACAGCCTCTTAGCAAATTTGCTTTATATTGTGACAGGTTGACTAAACAATCCAATCCTAAATATACTGCACAACCTGTTAAGGACTGATATAATCAGGTACCTTGTTAAAAACATGTACGCCAAGTGACAGGAGCTACAAACAATACGAACAGTTCATGGTTTGATAGACTTTACCACATTTTACTCTTATAGTATTTGGTTTCTCATCGCTAAATATGTGTCACTGACATGCAAGCATTTCATTTTAATACAGATGTTTTACCAATCACTTGTGAGCTCTGAAGAGAGCGAAATAGCCCTGAGAAATTACATTGTGACACTTAAACTCATGGCATTAACATCTCATGTGACCTCTAAGACTCTCACTGTCAATGAAATGGCAAAAATCCCAGGAAGGATAGAAAGGCATATCTCAACAATTCTCTCCCTGTTTTCCAGTTCTAATTCTTAACCTGCCCTCTTCAACATCCAAGAAACCCGTCTCACATGGAAACTCCGACGGCATTCGAGATGCTGTTTTAAAATGGATGTGCTGCACTACTGAAACAGCATGAGAAGTATGGCATATATAAAGGGAATGATAACGTTTGCCTAATAATAAAGAAACTGTCAGAATACCTCCCTTTTCCTTAAGTGTGTTAAAGCGTGCCATATTTACTCTGAAGTCTTGAGTGCAAAACGATCAACAGGGAACCATTTATTCATAGTGAAAGTGCACATTAGACTGTAAAGCTTCTCCTTGATAAATAGAAATACGAAGATTCCTTTTGTTCCCTTTCGTTTTAACCTGCAGGGTTTTTATTTTTACTTTCAGGATTATGGAATAGTATTGCATTTATTTATATATTTACTCATTTATTGAGAGAAGCAGGATGTGTTTTGAGGCAGCGAGGGCCAGTCTGATAATAGTTATTCATTGCAAGTTCTTAGCAACAGCATCCGGCGGCCTGGTGTGCGGCCGCTGCCCGCTGGTCAAACTGTGCAGCCTCTCTGCTCAACCCGTACGGCGGGACTTTTCTTATTTCAATAGAGACACAGGCTAATCAGAAAGCACTAACGAAGTGCAGGTCCAACCATGTCTAGGATTTTCAAAAATATAGGGGGATCAGTGAGCGGTCTCTTCCCAAATGGCATAGCCTGTCAGCCTATGACAAACGAACACCTCTTTTTTTCGCGTCACGTTTTGGAAGTCTAACGTTGACGGACAGTGTGTGAGTGAGCCTAAATGATGGAAATGCAAAAAAGAGAAGGTCAGACTCAAAAGGAAAACAATTATGGAGGATGAGGCAGCGAAATGCTCCAAAATAACGGACCGTTTTCGGGCATCAACGAGCAAAGATACTACAGGTGAAATAAGCTAAGGCACCTAATGTCACAGGCACAGATGGGAATTAGCACCAGCTACCAGCCAGCCAAAAGCTTGTGAAATTTGAAAGTAGCTCGCTGGTAAATATGAGAAAAAATAATGGTTTACTATTGAGTGGCTTTTGAATTTGTCCTTCAGTGGTTGGCAGATGTTCCTAGTTTTAAAATGAGATGACTTCCCTTGGCTGCTGCTATGTTAAGTGTATAAGGATTATGACGCTAACACTAGCAGAAGCTAATGCATGTTCGAGCAAGGTGACCGTGAAATGATGATGATGCGTTTTAACGGTCATCATCACCCATTATAAATGTATTTACATTTATAACACTATATTATATTACTTTTCTATCAAATTACGAAAAAAACTAGTTAATGCTGCTGTGAGGGTGTTTCTAATACAGCGGCTTTGGGAGTGATGACAAATTGACATATTTCTCTCTTCTGACGGCCGTTATCAATCTCTTGCTATTTTTTCCCTCTTTTTGAATGTTGTGAAAAAGTTGTGAGTTTTTCTTTTCATGAAACCTACGAAAACTTTCTATAATCTACAAGATGCATTTGTGTAGTGGCATTTAGTGGTGAGATTGCAAATAGCAGGGTATTTACTCCTTTCTAAGTGCATAGAACGCATAGAACAAGACCTAAAACATGACGTGGCGTTGCCAAGCTAGCAATTTCACTGGATCTACTGTAAGCAAATCAATCTAACAATAGATGTGACCAGTAGTGGTGGCTTTCTTAATCTATTTAAAATAATGTTGCAATGGTTAAATGACATTAGTATATTTTCGTGAAGTGGAGGAGGGTTTATATTAGTTTATATGGACAGTATTTGTTATAAGTTTATATTGACAGAACCTCGCTCCCTCGATTTTGACCGATGTACACTTCATATGTACACTTCACGCAGCTCCATATACCACAATGCAACACAATTGTGAAATCAACGCATATTGCGTTTCATTTACCCCACCGCAAACAACTCTATGATAAATAAATTATTAAAAAAAAAACAAATTGAACAACTCAAACACACCTATATACGCTGCATTAAACAATTTTGTAAGGGATAAAATAAATAATAAATCAACCCCATAGTGGATTCTAAGTGATCAAGGGCTTAGCACGTTCCAATTCAACCTATTGGGTTCCGCCAGTAGTGGGCACTCATGCAACGTAAGCAATGACGTACATCCGAGTGAACGAGATTTCTTCTTGTTGAAGAAACAGCTGCCCATGTATTTTGTGATTGTAGTATAACCAATAAATTATGGGCTGATTTAAGTTCTTATATTTTTAACCCACAGTTTTATCCTTAAAGATATTAGTTTTATTATGAAACCCTCAAATCGTCATCTCTTGAATATGTTGTTAATTTCTTCACTTTATTTGCAAAAATGTTCACCCACAAGCAAAATGCGCTTATATCACCATTAGTGATGTGTCGTTCATGAATGATTCGTTCATTTTGAACGAATCTTTAATATGCCTCGGGACTACCGAGTTGTCTCAGAGAGTGATTCATTCATTTTGTGTTGACTGCGCATGCGCATTGCGCAACATATGGGTTCTGAATCTGTACTGGAAACAGAAATGATTAGTTCATCTCTCTCTCGGGTTCGGGACGGGTCCGAGTCTTTCGTTCTTCCTGTCAGTCCCATAGAGACTATGCTGTTAGTACCGGAAAGATAAATGATTAGTTCATCTTTCGAGTCTCCAGTTCGGGTTCGGACGGGTCCGAGTCTTTCGTTCTTCCTCTCAGCCATATAGGCTATGCTGTCAGTATCGGAAAGAGAAATGATTAGTTAATTTTTTTCGAGTCAAAGGAAAGAACATCTTGGATCAGGAGGTGAGGTGAACCAACAGAATCAGACTGCAATAGCCTGAACTTAAGACCCAACAACTAATCAATTAATAAAACATTATGGTTTCTCATAATTTGGCTTTGGCTGCATTACCCTATAGTTTACTTTTATTATTTTTACAATTTAATCAACATTTTCGTAAGTACTAGATGTGTTGGGATATTTAAAATGGCATTTTAATTATACCTGTATTATGCTGAAAAGAACGAAATGACTCGAAAAAAGCTTCGTTCATTTTGCTGAACGAGACTCAAAGATCCGAGTCAGTAAAATGATCCGAACTTCCCACTACTAATCAGCATTGCTTTCCTCTTTTTCTTGTTGAATTTAACCCTAATTTTATCCCTCAGACTCAGCAAACAAAAAATGCATTTTCTTTATTATGATGAATTATTCAAAGATATTTAACCTTGTCATTGTGCTTTTTCCCCCTGTGTATATAATCTTATATTAAGATGTACACAAACCCATGATACAGTATGTATGTTTTCTGTTTTTTGATTATGATTATTCATTGTTGAAAGATATAATAATTTCCCTGATCTTTATGTAACTATAAGTTCGCAATGACAAAATGTTATGAGCGACAGGTGCACTAACATCAGTAAGTCGACAGCCCTACAGAACAGTTTTCCTCAGCGTTTGTAATGTCTGTACAAAGGAGATGGGCAGCTTTGCGAAGATCTCGCCTTTGAAGAAAACTTGAGTTTATTCTGGGAAAATTCAAGCATCACTCCTTAAAAATTAAGATTACCCCAAAATGAATTGCATTGCTAGCCCACCCCGATACTTATGCACAATAATAATGGTAAATGCTGACCAATACTTAATTATATTACTTTTTTTTTTACAGAAAATTATATATTTTTTGTAAAATAAGCAATGAATTAATGCATTAATTAATTAAATTAAATATATATTATTTACTGACAACAATAAGAAGGATGAATACATACCCAACTCTGGTCAACAACACATGAAACAAAGCTTTATTCAAACTTATTGTTCTTACAATCACATATTTACAGGCAGTGACGCCTACATCCTACTGCCATCTCATTCTGCGGCTTTATTCTGATGAATCCGCTGACCACCGTTCCCACCTTCACCTGTCTCTGCCGTCCATCATGTCCCTCATTGCTGCAGTTGAACTAGAACCTGATCATGGATGGATGGATGGGAAATGAACATCAAGGCTTTCCTTGCCTGAGTGGACCGTGTGCCTCATCACCTCATACACAGATCCTGTACAGAACCTGTGAGGCTCGTCTCAACAGCAAACACTCCTGTGAGCAAGGCATAGTAGAGCCAGCCTTTGGCATGCTGAAAACACACTGGTGCTCTATTTCCTTCAGCCAGAGGTGACTTCGTCCCTGAGGTTGTTGCGTCCTGTGCTGTGCTTCACAATCTGAGGCAATAAGGGCAGGTGGAGTGATGGAGGGTCTCATCCATGGCACCATTTCTAGGATTCAGCTCTGTGCTCCCCATCCTCAGCTCACACCAGCCTGCAGAGATTTCAGATCCTACAAAAATGGACAAACATAATACAAAAGCAGTCATTTTAACAGCACAATGTCGTTTGATTTCTGTGTTAGAAGTAACAAAATTATTTTACTTTATATTTTTATTTCAGGCTATTTGATGGCAGCATTCCTTCATCGGCCATTCTGCACCGGACATTTGTTTAGCTGTCCCTGTAACATCCAGACAAGAGTCACGTTACCTCTGTGATTTATGTGCACAATAAACACGCATGTTCCTCTGTCCCTGTAACATCCAGAGAAGATTCACGTTACCTCTGTGATTTATGTGCTCAATATTACATTTACATGTTGAGGTTGTTGCTGATGTGTTAACTCACTCTTTATCCAACATACATTTTCCTCAATTTATCAACAGTAGCCTACTAATCGACAAATAAAATAGATAACTTATGTTTAGTTGCTTTATAGATTAGTTTATTTACCTTACAGCTCATTTATTTAATGTAAACTGTGTTGACAACAGTGAATTCTACATAATAACACACATTCATCGCTCAGATGTCTATTTCATGTTGTAATGTGCTCATCTGCAATACGTATAGAATATTTTCCTGTCAGATGTAAATAGACATTTAAAATAAGCTCCCCTGTAGTTATAAATAATAAAACGTGTTTTTACAGAAAAAACACAACTATACTATATGCTTTCTGATGTCTTTACACCTTCAACAGATTACAGTAGTTCAACACACGCGATTGGAAGGAACAAGTATTTACTCACATTTGAAAACACCCTTATCGCTCATCTCCGCGATGTTCGATTATGACGTATCGTCTCCAGTGGCCTGCTGGGATAGAAACGTATCCATCGATGGGTGCTTCAGAGTCTGGGCAAAAGCAGTAGATCATTTGGGAACTTCTCGCCCACTCTTTATGCACTGATGTTTCGGACATACTACTCCTTTCACGTACTGTTTTCTCAACTATACAGTAGGTATAGGTATATTCAAACGCACTATAAGTATGTGCATGTCCGAATCTCGCAAGAATTAGTACGTCGCCCAGGTAATTCTCGCCTTCACTTTTATGGATACTAAGGATTCGGGGTAACACTTTAGAATACGGTTCCTTCGTTAATGAATAACTACACAGGAACAAATGAGTAACACAATATTAACAATCTAGTAACTACTATTAAATAACAAGAAATTCGGATTAACTAATTAGTAAGTAATAGCACACAGATGAAAGTAGTAGTTCACTATTAACTAATCAATAACTACTATTTTTTAATGCTTCCCAGAGAACTACTGTAAGAATCATGGTAACTAACTAGTAATGACTCAAGTGTTACTACATACTTCTAAAGGCATTACTAATTATTTGGATCCGTATTCTAAAGTGAAGATCATGGTAATTAACTGGTAATGACTCAAGTGTTAATACATACTTCTAAAGGAATTACTAATTATTTTAAGCTTTTGAGGTTTTTGGTGACGTTTTAAATAGTAATTCCCATAGAAGTATGTAGTAACACTTTAGTCATTCCTAGTTAGTTACCATGATCTTCACTTTAGAATACGGATCCAAATAATTAGTAATTCCTTTAGAAGTATGTAGTAACACTTCAGTCATTACTTGTTAGTTACCATGATCTTCATTTTAGAATACGGATCCAAATAATTAGTAATTCCTTTAGAAGTATGTAGTAACACTTCAGTCATTACTAGTTAGTTACCATGATTCTTACAGTAGTTACTAATCAAAAGCCAATCCTAAAGTGTAGAATCTTCTAATCCTTCACAAGATATTTACACACACATATATGAGCTAGGAGACATACATAAAAAACAATTTTTTTTGTGAGCTAGGTTAAATAATAAACTCACTGTATATGGTATTCGGATGGCTGATGACTCAATATGTTCCAGTCGTCACCGTGACTCTTGTGATTCAATGCCAGTCCAGAGGAATCCCGGAAAATTGGCCACAGGACAAGTAAGGTCCCGACAACTGCATTTCAAAATAAATTTCTTTAAAATTATTCAGTTGATAAATATTTTTTTAGGAGAGAGCATAGGCTAATTATTTCCCAAATCATCAAGTCTGCTATGCTATTACATATTGATAAACCTTGTGTATTTGTTTACAGTAGCAGTTAAAATGTTAATTTAGTGCTAGCCATTTGTCCTGCATTAGTTATTGATTAGTTTTGCATGAATTATGAAACTTTTTCAGTAGTTCTCTGGGAAGCATTAAAAAAATAGTAGTTATTGATTAGTTAATAGTGAACTACTACTTCCGTCTGTGTGCTATTACTTACTAATTCGTTAATTAGAATTTTTTGTTAGTTAATAGTAGTTACTAGATTGTTAATATTGTGTTACTAGTTTGTTCCTGTGTAGTTATTCATTAACGAAGGAACCGTATTCTAAAGTGTTACCGGATTCGGACTTGCATCCGCTCACTTACCTTTCTTTTCCCTACTATATAGTAGGGTAGTATGCGGTTTCAGTCGGAGCCCATGTTACATTTATGTCTAGGAGGTTTCTGTTTTCATGGACTTTCAGTTTGTTGTCATTCATCACGTATTCCTTTGTTTAATTTTCCCGCCGCTCATCAGTAACCATGGACATTCATTCATCACAGCTGTTCATCATTTAGTTCATCACCACTATGTATTTAGGCCACATTTACACATAGCTGGGTATTTAGAGAAACTAATATTTCCTCCCCTCCGTTTTCAATAAAAACATTGTGCACACAACATCGTTTTCAGAAAAGCTGTAATTTACATCAACCCGCAAAAATATGCCGTAGAGCGCCATCATAACTATGCCAAACTGGGCGCTCACATGACATTAAGCATTTTCTGGCGCATAATGTGACGTTTGAGAACCTAAAACCCTGTTTCTCCCAGTTGACACGGCAACACATAACCGGCATTATCAGAAATCTCCACTTTGGCCGGAGTTTTTAGAGATAATCGTTTACTGTGATAAAAAACGGGGTTTTCGTGTAAATGAGAGGCCAAACCTCAGTGAAATATCTGCATCTTCCCTTCATGTAAACGGGGCATTAGTTCCTATCTGTTTGCTTGGTTTCTATCAGTCGATGGAAACCAAGCAAGTGTTTTACTGCACACGCCTGCCAAAATTTTGTTTTTATAAAGCCAGTTTATATTTGAATCCAGTCTTTAGTCCGTCTTGATCTTGTGACAAACCATTAGTGCTTACAGTATTTGCTCTTAGAAAAATGCATTGGTAAAACTTACCTGCTATGTTTGTTGGTTCCTCTTAAAGGGATAGTTCACCCAAAAATGGAAGATACCCCATGGTTTACTCACCCTCAAGCCAGGTGTATATGACTTTCTTCTTTCAGACGAATACAATCAGAGTTATTTAAAAAATATATATCCTGTTTCTTCCAAGCTTTATAAATGCATTGAATGTTAAATGAGATTTTGAAGCCCAAAAAAGCGCATATATCCATGATAAAAGTGTTCCAAACGGCTCTGACGGGTTAATAAAGGCCCTCTGAAGTGGCGCGATGATTTGACATATTTAAAACTTTATCAACTAAACTAGCTTCCGGCAGATGACTGCACACAAGTGGACTTACGGTAAAAGAGTAAGCGGTGTTTTGTTTGCTCTATCATCTGCACTTCCGCGTTCGTCAATGCGTCATGCGTTAGGTCAAGGATTACCCTCTTGCTGTAAATCGATGAGTACAGCCGTCTGCCGAAAGTTAGTTTTTCTAGGTTGTAAAGTTTTAAATATGGATATTTTTCTTACACAAACACATCACTTCGCTTCAGAAGGCTTATATTAACCTCATGAGGCTGTGCATGGAGCACTTTTATGATGGATAAAAGCACTTTTTGGGGCTTCAAAATCTAATTTAACATTCAATGCCATTAGAAAGCATGGAAGAGCCAGGACATTTTTTTTTTATATAACTCCAATTGTATTCGTCTGAAAGAAGAAAGTCATATACTGTACACCTAGGATGGCTTAAGGGTGATAAAATCATGGAGAGATTTAAATTTTTGGGTGAACTATCCCTTTAAAATAAATTGTAATAAAAGTTGCATAATGATGAAATTGTTAAAGAACTTCAGAAACTACAATAATTAAATATGTGGCTGTTATACAGCATTATTTACTTGATTTAATTTTTAACAATTTTGGGTAATATCAAAGCTATACTCTAAACCAGTTTGTCCTTACAAATAGTTTAGAAACGTCAGTATTTGTAGATTGTGGCATGTGAATTAAAGCTTGTTCAAAGTAGATTCTTGATATGAAGCATGAAGAACAAGGAAAAGAAAAAGGAGAGAGAGAGTGAGCGATTGGATAGTGAGCGATTGGATAACATGATTAAGTATTTTCAGAGCATGACATTAACATCACAAGGGCAGGAGATTTGAATGTAATTTACCTCAGATGGGATGAAATTCAAATTTACCTTAACAGTCATGCACACATTCACACACTATATATACCAGAGGACTAAAATACCCTCAAGAAGGGGAGTCAGATTGAGTCTGAGTGTCATGCCACAAGACAGGATGGTATGAAGTGTCTGGCAAAGAGTGACAACAATAACCAAACAGGACAGAGTTCAGAGTAAGGTCTGTGTGCTGACCTTCACAACAGAGATGTAGAGAATGTCATTCTTCTTCCCTGAAAGAATGGTTCCAGAGAGACAATAAATATGCAGACAGGTTTCAAGTGAAATTCCTTCTTATAATCACATCAGTGTCTGTGCGGTAATCTATGATACTGATGAATTGTATATTGGAGGCACTGGCTTTGCTACTTTGAAATACAGACATATACATATGCACATTCAGCATCTGGTGTTGTTTGCATATGGTTAATGAACTTGATTTATTGTTAGTTGCAATTACTTTGTCATTTTCCTGACTGCTAAACCTGGAGGCCAGGGCAACACCTTGCACTTTTCATCATGTTACTCAAACCATTCCTGAACAATGTGTGCAGTGTGGCAGGGTGCATTATCCTGCTGAAATAGGACATTGCCCAGAGCATCAAACTCGGGTCCTTTGCTCCTTGTCAAAGTCACTGAGATCTTTATTCCTGCCCTTTGCATTCTGCATCCAAAATGTTGATTACAAGAACTGATTGTTTGCTTATCATCTAATCAGACCTTAATATTTGGCCTTGTTTTGTCAGTTCAACTTAGAAAATGTACTTCATGTGGTAACATCTTCAATAACTAGTTTTGTTGAAATTAAATAAATGTTTAAAGATTACTGATTATAACTGAATTCAACCAACCTGAAAAAACAAGGTTTTGTTGAAGCATAACTGTCAGTTGATGTAACCACCAGCAAGATAAAATTACTTAAGTTTGATATAATCTTTTTATTTTATTTTATATGATGAAAGCCTTTTTCCACTTTGATGAAAATTCACTCAAAAAATGAATTCATTACCTTTCCTTAATTTAATTGAAGACATTTTTACTTAACTTAAGTTAGCTTATTCAAATTAAATCAGTTTAGTTGGGTCAACAATATCGTCCATCAGTATGCACAATATATATATGAAGCATTTAGATAAGACAGAAGTCAGTACTGAAATTAGCAGAACACTGATTGGCCACAGCCTGAGCACAAGCACTACTCTTCAGCACAATTGTAACCGCAAAAAAAATCTGTGACAGAAACTCCTCTAAATGTTCAACATTACTGAACATTAAACATTAAGTTCGTAGACCCATCGCCACCAATGGTCTCTACGATCTACTTAGGATTACGATGCTTTTGGGAAATGCAGCCCTGGGCAGTGGATCTGTCCACAAGTTTCCTACGTCCCATGACGCCTTGCGTCAAAAGTGGGCGCGTCTTCCGGTTCGAAGTAAACAAGCGAGACCTGACGGGACACTCGTTCATTCATTCAACAGTTGACAGTCATTCAAGATGTAACGTTAGCGATCCAAACTTGCTAACGATGTGGGAACATAACCTCAACGAAATTAAAAAAGGGTGAAATAGAAGTAACTTAGGCTACTAGGGATGGGCATTCGATTACATTTTCTTAGTCGATCGTCGGGAGAATTAACGATCGACTGAAGGTGATTATACACAGGGCAACTTTTTGACCAATGTTGCTGGGCAATGTTGCCGTCAACGGGCAACCAGATGAGACACAGGGCCCACGACCGATCTAAATTATCCAGATAGAAATATATTGCCCATTTTCAATGGGAAAGTGCCCAAGCAACAATCGCTCAGCAAGATTGCCCAGCAACATTGCTCAAAAAGTTGCCCTGTGTATCATCACCTTAACGTTATAGGCTAAACTAATATTTATATTAAAATGTATTATTATTTATCTTTTTATAAATTAAAAATGCAATAAAAATACAGCGTGTTTTTCCACGATGAATTCTTTATTACTAGAAGATCAACTTGTGGCAGTTAAACTGGAGTTTAGGCTAAACTTGAAGATGCGCTGCGGTGCTCTGGAACCTGCCGCTGCGAGCCGGCGTTTCTTAAACAGAGACGCTCGTTTGTTCCTAAATAATAATAAAAAAAAAGAATCATGTTAAATATGCTGTAACATACGCGATATAAAACCAAAATCGATCCACAAACCTGTGTCGCGGTGTGTGAAGGGAGAATTTCAACTCTCAGAGTTATCCTTCCCGTCCAGATCCAATAGGCTATAGCATATCTTTACATTTCTACCATAAAGACTCGGAAGGATTCTCAAATAAATAGAATTTATTTTGTGAAAGGAGTTTACAGACAAAAATAAAGGTAGATGCTCGACAAGCTCCGTCTCTGAGTTCTTTGGCGTAGGCCTCGTCCTCCGTCAGGGTCTGAAGGTTAGTTTGTAGGTCCTGACTGATGTTAGAGGCAGGGGCGGAGCCTACCCCCCGACGAGTGGACGGGAGCCATTCTGGTGGTGGTGGGGAGGATGGGGGAAAACTTTGCTATGACACCTGCGGGCAACAACATGGAACGGTAGGATCAGTCTTTTATATTCGATGTCGAGCTGTGATTGGTAGCGTGGAATTATAAATTAGTGACGTGCAATGGAGTCTTTCTGGTAGAACTTACGCTTACACTTTCATTACTATTAGTAGCCTATTATTTGAAGTAAACATTATACAATACAATACCACAAAAAATGGATTTAATATATTAAAACTTTTGTTTATATTTCATACTCCATTAAAAAAGGAGTCCAGACATTAGAAAAATATAACACATGCATTTTATATTTAATATAGGGGGAAATACACATGAAAAAGTTTTAGGTGGCATTTTTTTTTTTTTTTGTAATTCTGTGAAATGTGTGAATTACACTGCGCAACCTAAAATAATACTACCCACTTGATGAAGAAGGGTTGGCTCTCCACAGAAAATAAAATATTCATTTTATTTTATTTTTCGTGTTCGCATTTATGAGAAAAAAACAATGTTACAGACGTGAGAGTTAGCCTACTAATAGACTGCTTTAAAACTTTTACAGACCTCAAACAGAAAGCACTAACCCTTTCTTTAAAGTTAATTTTGTTTTGTATTAATTGTATCTTCATTTTAATCAATGTTTCATCTACAAATTGCCTGGATTTAATAAATAATAAGTAAATATAGCAGACAATAATATCACCACACGGAGGCGCCGGCGCCTGAATTACAGCTCGTCTCATAAATGAACCGGAACTCAGCATAATCTACTTGCCTTACAGACCTGAGAAATATATATATATATTATCTACAGAATGCTTGAAATGTCTTAAACGGAACAATTCAAAGCGAAAGAAAACTATGTAATCCGTATGAAATGTGAATTTTTCTCCGGCGCGTTCACTACTGTGAAGATCGCGAGTCAGCATCGACACAGAAAACACTTGTTTATTAATAAATAGCCTAATTAAAATGTATCATTGCTATATTTTACATATTCATAATCATTACTTTTGCCGGTTCTTTGTGACAGCTTTTATGTGTTTTATTGGCAGCGCCACCCTTACATGTTACATGAACACGTCTGCATCAGCACCCAAAACATGGAGATGTTTATATAATGGGATAATTGTAGGCTATAATAAAATTGGCCACTGAATTAGCATATGTTGTCCATGAGCTCCGTAATGACATCTCTCATAAAGGTTTGCGACTCGGTTTAAATAGTAAAAAAATGATCCGAAAAAAAAGAAAACACCTAGCCTCTTCGCTAGCACTCAAAATACCATTGGTATGCTACTTCCGCCGCCTGACCGGAAGTTGCACCCACTTTATTTTGTACAGTAGCGCCCCCCGGAAACAGGTGGATAGTTCCCTTGCATGCTCTTGTTTGGAAATGGTCTTGTAACCCTTTCAGGTTGATGGGCAGAAACAATTGGTTCTCTAAGATCTTTGCTTCCTCCTTGTCACTGTGTTAACACACCTGAATGCTCTAGACCAGAAAACTGCCAAAACCTCTGCTTTTATAGAGTTGGTTTCACTTGCTGATGATCAATTAATCAAGGACATTTGATTAGCAGCCACTGACTGCAGCTTACCCTCTTAATTCCTATGGAAGAAGTATAGGCCGTATTAAATTTGTCACACATGGCTTCTCCATTTTGTCTTTATTTTTGTTAAATGAACCATGACACTGTGTACTATGTAATGTTCTTCACCTGAGGTTGTATTTACCTAATTTGAAGACCTGGACCAGGGGCCTCATTTATAAACGTTGCGTACGCACAAAAGAAGGCGTACGCTGCTCTCTACGCAATAATTGATATTTATAAAAAGCAAACTTGATGGTAAAATGTGCGGTCCTTCACGCAAGCTCTGACCCAGGCGTACGCACAAAAACGGGTCAAATGAGAAATGGCGACATCGTCGGCAGATGGAAGAAACATGTGAAAGTGTGTGAAACTGTACTAGACTGTTGTGTAAAATAAATGGCAATACTGCCTCTGATAAATAACACGAAGACTTCACAAAGCATGTCTTACAATTAACAGCCTACACGAACACCCCGTTTGATCGATCTGCAACAGAAATGTAAATTAACACATATTTGCAAAAAGAAAAGTGAAATATGTTCTGCAATAATATTGGCATGTTACACAATTCATCCTCATAAATAAGATGGTAAACAGAACGAAATAATGTACAAAACTGATATTCAGCAGATTAGATAGTCAGTCAGATAGATAGATAATTAGGGATATATATATATATATAGATAGATAGATAGATAGATAGATAGATAGATAGATAGATAGATAGATAGATAGATAGATAGATAGATAGATAGATGGATAGATAGATGGATAGATAGATAGATAGATAGATAGATAGATAGATAGATAGATAGATAGATAGATAGATAGATAGATGTATTATTTGTCCACTGGGGAAAGTTGTTTTCATAGTAAAAATGTATTTTTTAAATGTTGGTGTCCCCTTTCCCCCACCCGTGGCAGACACACTCTGGCGACGGAGCGCTAGACGCTTTTTTGCCTCGACTTTGATGTCCGACCATTAGTAATGCCCACACTGTGTCCTCCAAACAACATTTTTCTCCTCTTTTCCACCTCGCCAACGATAACTTCTACTTCACATTGAGTGAAGTTAAGTTTATTTGATTTCCTCTCTGTGTTTGCCATGATTTCGCAATCGATGAATATTTTCTTGTGGGCGTTTCAAGGACTATTTATGGGCAATTATGGGCGTGACATGAAGCCGCAAAAGCTGCGCTACATTTAGAATATTTCTGTGCGTACGCACGTCCTATGTTTCATCCGTATGCCACTTCTGACGCAAATCCTACGCAAAGTTTTATAAATGAGGCCCCAGATGATTTTTTTATTTGCACAGGAAAACCAAAAAAAAAAAAAAAATATATATATATATATATATATACATATGTGTGTGTGTGTAATATGTAAACCAAGTAAAAAATAATACTATTTTTTATTATTATTATTTTCAAACTTAAAATTTGATCTCTAACAAGAAATAAGCACTGTATCAGATATTCACTCTTCTCTGAAACTCATTTGTTTCCAATCATTAGATGTGCAATAAATATATTATTTTCAGTATGATACATGCATTCATGGTGCTTTTCCTCATTTATAAATCATTTTGGATAAAAGTGTCTGTTAAATGATTAAATGTCTTTCTTTGTGCATAAACTTAGTGTACGTTATCTGCCCACAACATCCTAAGTGTTTCCAGCAATTGTGGATTCCTGCTGTTTAATGAGCTCCAGAGCTCACTGCAAAGATCAGCAGATTTTATCACCGTCCGACTTTCCTATGGAGAGAGTCATTAAGCAAATTAGTAATGACAGTCGCATTTGCATATTCATAGAGTTTCCTAGCCTAGATCATGCCCCAAGACAAACAAAGTAATACAAATGCAACAGGTAGAGAGGTTCTCCATTGAGATGCCTGCATGATGATGTTTGGTTTGGTTTCACAGCAGTCTGAGTTCATGTCACATGAATAACTGATATAGAACGGTATATCATGAGCACATTTTTAATTAGCTCTACTACCAAATAAATTAATTTCCCAGTGGATGAATAACCAAAATATGTTTACTATGGTATCCATCTCTTGTCTACTATTTCTGTGAAAGACAGTTGTTTGTATAGTCATTGATTGCTTGTTCATCTAATAAAGTTTCTCTATTCTAATGCTAGAAAACTATCTATGGACTCATCATGGTTGTATTGCACAGAGACTGATGTGCTAACAGTGATATGATGTCCATGTATGTGTGTGTGTGTGTGTGTGTGTGTGTGTGTGTGTGTGTGTGTGTGTGTGTGTGTGTGTGTGTGTGTGTGCATGTGTGTGTGTGTGTGTTTGCCTTATGCAGCCTTCTTTCATTGATTGGCAGTGTGTGATTCAAAAAATCTCCTTTCGACTCAGTGGACACCATTATAAGATCAAAGAGTATATTTGATAACCCATCTCATTTTCAGCAGTCTCTCTCGGTTCTGTCTGTTATATCACCGTATCTCAAGCAAAATCAGACATATAGTTTGGGATTTAGAAATGCAGGCATTGGGGACAAGTTGTTGTCTTTTGGATCTTTGGATTCGACACAAACCCAGAATATGTTTAAGCAGTTGAAATATGCTTTTTTTTTTTTTTTCAAGTGTGGTGTTTATTTAAGAAAACTGTGTTTATTACAGGACTCAACTGTAATAGCTCATGTTTAGCCCTAAAGTAGATTTTTTTACAACAAGTCTATACAAGTTCCTCTTGGGACTACAACGTCCATGTCCTCGTGAGGAGAAAATAATTATGAAAATCCTTGTGTCTTCAAAAAAATAAGAAATCCATATTCGATTTGAAATCATGATAAATAGATAAATACATAACAAAACGTTACAACCCGTCTCAACAGCCTCACAAATAAATAAATAGAATCATAAATAACATTCAACAAACATCTTTGGCCAAATGAGGCCCGTGTAGACAATTCCTCCTCAAAACTCCCTCCAACGAAGCTTGGAATTAGGGTCAGCTTCGGGAAGGACGCCACTCATCCTTAAGAAGGGTGACAAAACAAAGCTAAACCATAAAAAGAAGAATAACAAACCAACTCCATTGAGGCACTTTTTAAGGATGTCAGAAAAATTTGCATCTTCTATGTGTTTTTTTTTTTTCTTGTTTTTTTTTTTGTGAAAAGCAAAGCTGAATAAATACGACCAAAATACCTCCAACGTTCATTTACAGATAACCCGACGGCTGAATTTTATTCTGGCTTGCTTTATCCTCTCTTGTTTTGAGTGTGAAATCAAGGCAAACTAAAAAAGAAAATGGTCAAAAAGAACCACTACAAAATAATACAATGGAATCATGTAAAAAGAAAAGTCAGAGTTAAACACACATCTACGTTTGTTTCAAAGCAAAGCAAAAACAAAAAACAAAAAAAAACATCAGTGTTTGTTTTCAGTGGCGGTGCTGGATGTTACATCTGATTGGCTCTCTGATCTTTCTCCAAATATCCCTGCGAGGGTTTTGAAGCGAGGCCCCCACTCGTTGAGGTAATCGTAGTCCTCCTCTGTTTCACCCTTTACAGACTCTATAGAGCTTAAACTCTCGGCCACCGAGCCCTCGCCCTCGTAGGCGTATGTGGCCAGCGAGTCGTATGGCGGGGCAGAAGTGTCACCATCGTGCTCTTGCAGCCGCTGACTGATGAAGTTGCTGATGTCAGCGCTGTTCTGAGAGGCTATTGGCCGCTGTGGACACAAACCCAACTCTGGTTTAACGTCTCGGCGAAACAGATTTTCCTTGATGACTTTGGGGTTGCGGAGGGTGCCCATGTCGAAGGCGTGCGTGTCCTCCTCGCCTCCTCCTTCATCGTCGTAATGGATGACGTTGTCACGGATGTCCTCTTTGGATGTCATAAGAGTCTCTTTCTTCTTCTGCCGCCGAACCCCCACGTAGAGTACCACGATCACTGCAGGAAACACACAAGCAGAACAAAAAATAAAATATATCACCAGGATGCTTTCAGAATGTGATACAACAAGGTCTCTAAAGCTCCCCTGAAATTGAAATCATGTGGATTTTAGTTTCTGACTGTCAGGTTTGAGGTAACAAATAATAGTGCATTCTTAGTAATCTTTTTTTTTTATCTTTTACAGATTTTTTTACTTAAAAAAAAAAATATATATATATATATATATTTTTATATACAATTTGACTGTCAGGTTTGAGATCAACTTGTCACTGTGACAACTGTCTTGGACTGTGTTTTGCCCTCTGTGTTTGTGCACTATGTGTTTTCTTGTTAATCAGTTTCACCTGTCATCATCCTCATCAGTCATCACTCACCGTGTGCACCTGTTGCCACATAATCTCCTAATTTGTCTGTGTATAGTCTCCCTAGTTTCAGTTCTTCCTGAGGGTTGTTTCATAAAAGCCGCTTAGAAAAGTGGGGATTAAAGTCCAAAACCTGACTTGAATGAGCCGAGCTAAACATCCGCACTTAAATTGATTCCATAACAGTAAGTTGAGGATCATGTGATCTTACTAATTTGAGTCAGGTTTAAATAGTCTAGATAATTGCGCGTGCATGCCATTGTTTAAAAGTCCTGAGAAGTCGAGCATGGGTCAATCGATTTACTGTGGGCTACCATGGCAACAATAGGAAAAGATAGAACAGCGATGTTCACCGCAACGGAACAGCATTTGCTATTGGAAACATATGAAGAATTTAAAGATGTCATCACCAAAAAAGGCAATACAGCGGTATCACCTAAAATCATATCACATAGTATAAGGAGTGAGTATATAAAAGGTGTGTGTGTGTTTTATTGTCATTATTCCTTCCTGACTAACTGATTTCCTCCTTCCTTAGGCATTGTAAGCGTAAGTACATCATAGCAGTAATGTCATGTAGAGGTACTTGTGCTACTGTAATGGTGCATTTTGGTACAAAAATATAAAAAAAATTCTATCAAGATTCTGTATGCTTTATGGATCCACCAGACATCATGTTGCCTGTGAGTATGAGACCTTTTAAATCAGTCATGTAAGCTAATGAGTTTAACTGAGTTTAATCAGTGGTCACAGGGAGAAGGCCCATCAGTTGAGGAGGATAAGGAGACTGTGTCTGTATGTTCAAGGAGGCCTGAGGTACTCACAGGTTCCATGCTATACTGTATTGAATATTAAAAAGTGTACTTGTGTGATAAAATGATCATAATCTGATTTCAGGATGCTGACACTGTTCTAGAGCCCTCTCAGTCTGGGACCACATGTGACAAAGTGAGTATTAAGAAATGAAAACAATGTGACAAGAGTATTCAATGAAATAACTTAAATCTATGTTGCTACAGAACCCAGAAAACATAAAAGGAGTGTATAAACGCAACGTCCTTATACAAATGGAAGCGATTGGTATCGACATCCAGTATAAAAAAACTGAAGATGAGGAAGTTGGAGCTGGAAATTCAACAGCTACAGAAAAATGCAAGTAGAACTACCATTTAAAAAAAAAAAAAAAATTAACTTTTTGATCACTTCCCACAACATTTATTTGTGTTTTCACCCCTAACAGGCAGATTCACTCTGAATAAAGACAAATTACATTAAATACTTTGACTTCTGTGTGTTTAGTTCAACTAAGGAGAAAGTTGAGGGGCCAGTGGAAAATTTTAAAGGCTACACATGGTTTAGACCATATTAAGCAAAATAATTATTTGCATATGTGTCTCATATAAGTCTGCCTGTATCGTTTTCTTCCAATACTGCTTCATTGCCCCAGTCTTCCTCTTGAACCATCATTGGTTGCCTCTCTCTCCTCAGACAAGCAATGTTATGGAGCACTACACAAGCAACTACAATGTCACACGCCCTAGGTGGAGTCCCTCTGAGGTGCTTCAGGCACTGAAACCTTGACTTTATCAGCCCAAATGCCATCTCAATACGACCTCTTGTGCGTGCATGGGCAATGTTGTAGCGGTGCTGTGCCTCTGTCTGGGGCTCCTGATAGGGAGTCAAGAGGTAAGGCAGGCATGGGTATCCCTTGTCTCCCAGCAAAACTCCTGAGAATTGTCCTGCATAGACAGAATGAATATATATATATATATAGATATATAATGTAGTTTTTTTTTCTTTTTTTTTTAGGACTTTTTGCGATTAAGTGATTACTAGCATACCTCTTGCTAGTTGCTGGTAGAGAGATGAGGCTCCAAAGATTCTGGAGTCATGCACAGAGCCTGGCCATTTGGCCTCTACATTTGTGATGATGCAATCTGCATCACTTATCTAAAATAAATTAAACCTGTAGGTCACTACATTTTAATTGCAATGAACTAAACACTGGTGCTCAGCTTAGTACAGAACACTCAGTGCTAGAGCATAGCCTTCAATATCAACTCAGTGGGATCATACCTGTACATTAATGCTGTGTACTGATTTCCTATTCACAAAGTCCGCTTCATGTGGACCAGACGGACACTTAATACGCACACTGGTGCAGTCCAATGCACCGATAACATTTGGGAAACCTAGGAAAATTATTTGTTTGTTTTAAATATGTCCCATGTAAAATCAACAGTCAAGAAATATTTCCATGTTTTATAGATATTTGAACTTCATAGCTATTCCATGAAAGGCATGTTTAATGGTACGAATAGCTTTGTTGCCAGGGAATGTGATGAACACATTGAGTAGTCTTTTTAAAGAAAGGTACACAGTTAGTACAGAACGGCAAACTGATGCTTTGCTGATATTCTCTGCATCTCCAACTGTGTACAAAAATGTTCCACTGGCAAAAAAGCGAAGTGCAATGCACACCGTCTGTGGGACTGTGAGCGCTCTGTTGTGGCGTGTATTATTTGCAATGTATGGGCTTAGTAATCTACAAATATATGCAATCCCATCTCTTGAGAACCCATATCGCTCATACAGGTAGCTGTCATTAAAAGCCAATGGGTCTGACCTGTCTCTGAAAGTTCTCTCTCTTTGAAATGTCCTCCGCAAGACTATAGCCCCCTCATCCACCACCTCATCTATGAAAGGACACGCCATGGTTAAGTTTGGAAACGAGTTCAGCTCCCTATTTATATACTTTTAATTAATTAATTACCAAACTCATTAACCAAACTCACCAATTAAACACACAAGTTTTGAACATTTCTTAGTGTATTTATACCTTATAATTTCTTACATTTATTAGTAAAGTACATTTCCGTCTTTATTTATTTATTTAAATTTTTTTATTTATTAATAGTGGTTAAGTAAAATAAAATGACATCGAAATACCAGCAGGTGATTATAAATGGTATGCTCGTTAAGCCTGAACTCAGACTTAGCCTTACAGTTAGCCTGCCCTGGACCAGGTTAATTTGCCAGCATAAGTTGCCGGGGTAACTAAGTTTGAACTTTTTTAAGTTTATGAAACCGAATCTACCAAAAATAAGCCTGACTAACCGAAATAAGCCTGGCTTATACTCTAATCTTGGTTTATGGAACAACCCTCTGGTCGGTTCTACGTCTTTATTGCTTGCTATTTTTGGTACGTGTCTTGTTCATAAATAATAAAAGGAGTTTGATTGTTATCCGTTGTCTTCCTGGACGTGCCTCACACAGACGAAGCATGACAACTATCTATCTATACTGCATAAATCATCTTTTCTTTTTCTTATACTGGTTTTATACTTAAATTAAATATATATACAAATACATATATATATATATATATATATATATATATATATATATATATACAAATATACAAATACAAATATATATATATATACAAATACAATTTTATAATTGCGGATATTTATAAAAAAAAAGCTTTTCCTTCCTGGAATCAAAATAGGAAATATGTCAACAGGATTTCAGCAACTCCTTCTGGGAGCTATTTTGTGTATTTTTATTTTATTTTTGGCATATATTCAACAAGGTGGAGATATATCCATAATGATATGATACCATTATGCAGTTGCTCCAGATTTGTTGTGTGAAACAAATCTGTTGTGTGTCTGTTTACACACATTTTACACACAGTAAAAAGTAGAAAACCCCAGTAGATCAATAGTTTCTGAAATACTCAAGAACAGCTACTTGAGACCAGCCCTTCTGGCACCAACAACCACGGCACATTCAAAGTCTGTTAAACCACCTTTCTTGCCCATTCTAATGCTCAGTTTGAACTTCAGCAGATCATCTTGACCATGTCTACGTGCCTAAATACAATAAGTTCCTGCCATGTGATTGGCTAATTAAATAGGTACATTAACGAGCAGTTAAACAGTATACCTTATAAAGTGGCCAGTGAGTGTGTATATACTGTATATACACTCACCTAAAGGATTATTAGGAACACCGTACTAATAATGTATTTGACCCCCTTTCGCCTTCAGAACTGCCTTAATTCTACATGGCATTGATTCAAGAAGGTGCTGAAAGGCATTCTTAAGAAATTGATAGGATAGGATAGCATCTTGCAGTTGATGGAGATTTGTGGGATGCACATCCAGGGCACGAAGCTCCCGTTCCACCACATCCCAAAGATGCTGTATTGGGTTGAGCCATAAAGGGATGGACATGGTCAGAAACAATGTTTAGGTAGGCCGTGGCATTTAAACGATGCCCAATTGGCACTAAGGGGCCTAAAGTGTGCCAAGAAAACACCCCTCACACCATTACACCACCACCACCAGCCTGCACAGTGGTAACAAGGCATGATGGATCCATGTTCTCATTCTGTGTACGCCAAATTCTGACTCTACCATCTGAATGTCTCAACAGAAATCGAGTCTCATCAGACCAGGCAACATTTTTCCAGTCTTCAACTGTCCAATTTTGGTGAGCCCTTGCAAATTGTAGCCTCTTTTTCCTATTTGTAGTGGAGATGAGTGGTACCCGGTGGGGTCTTCTGCTGTTGTAGCCCATCCGCCTCAAGGTTGTGGGTGTTGTGGCTTCACAAATGCTTTGCTGCATACCTCTGTTGTAATGAGTGGTTATTTCAGTCAAAGTTGCTCTTCTATCATCTTGAATCAGTCGGCCCATTCTCCTTTGACATCAACAAGGCATTTTCGCCCACAGGACTGCCACATACTGGATGTTTTTCCCTTTTCACACCATTCTTTGTAAACCCTAGAAATGGTTGTGCGTGAAAATTCCAGTAACTGAGCAGATTGTGAAATACTCAGACCGGCCCGTCTGGCACCAAAAACCATGCCACGCTCAAAATTGCTTAAATCACCTTTCTTTCCCATTCTGATATTCAGTTTGGAGTTCAGGAGATTGTCTTGACCAGGAACACACCCCTAAATGCATTGAAGCAACTGCCATGTGATTGGTTGATTAGATAATTGGATTAATGAAAAATTGAACAGGTATTCCTAATAATCATTTAGGTGAGTTTATATTAGTGGTGGGCCGTTATAGGCGTTAACGTGCTGCGTTAACGTGAGACTCTTATCGGTCGATTAAAAAAAATATCGCCGTTAATCTATTCTCAAAGTTGGGTTGGGATCATAAAATAGCTTTTTCGAATATCGTTATATTTTCGCGCAAATCGCGCAGCAGGGTATTTTCCTGTCATGGACACAAGGTGTATACTTTTAAATGTTACGTTGATCGTTCCTCTCGTTACTTTACATTTTGTTAAATGAGTTTATTCCAAGCGCGCTGTATCTTTTTTATGGGCATGAGCGATGATCAATTTACAAATGAATCACTCTTTTGGGTCAATTCTGTCCAACACTGTTTGGGTCAAGACTTCATCAAACAAGTTGGCAGATCTGTCTAAATCGGTTCGCGAATCAGTTCTGTTCAGTTCAGCAAATCTGCAAATGCATCATATTTTTGCCAGCGATGAAGATCTTTATTAATTGAACATCTTCGTAAGCTGTCTGTGAATGAATGATTCCACAGGACGATACATTCGATTTCATTTCATTCAGGTAATACATTTTACAACCAATAAGATTATTACACCACGATAGCACTACTAAAAAGTATGACATTATCCGTTGGACATATACATTAATTTATAGGCTACAAAATAAATAAGCTACCATTGTGTTCAGTTTATGAAATGAACACCCGCCATCCCGCGGTAATGTGTGTGTATTGCCCAGGGGAATAGTCACACGAATAGTTTACATTGATTGAAACTAATTTGTTTAAAAAGGAGGAGGCTATTGCCGGTAAAGGCAGGTTCACATAAAATCATTATGACATATGACATTATTTTTTGATCTAACGAGCATCTGGTTTGGCGATGCAAAAACGGACTGTAGCTACGTCGTGCTTATTGTTTTTTTCTTTTTCCAATTAGCCTACAATGTTAAAAAAAACGACGAAAACATGTTACTTGTTCAATTAATAAACAGTTTGTTTGATGACAAATCGCTAAAGATGAAATTGGCCTCCCTTTCTGTCATTGTAATTGTGCGTTTTATTTCATTATTTTATAAAAAATTTTGACCGATATTCGACTTTTGCTCCTCTATTGTCGAATGGCATTTTTGGCAGAAATTCACATCCCTAAGCGAGGCGAACTATTATCAAAGACTTACTTTTAGTCATTATTTGGGTAGCACACATATTCTGAATGCCTTTGGCAGAATTCAAATGAGCCATTTTAATCTAGATTAATTCCAAGATTCCAGTGAGATTAATCTAGATTAAAAAAATTAATCTATGCCCACCTCTAGTTTATATATATATATATATATATATATATATATATATATATATATACACACACTCACTGTGTAACCCCTGTATGTAACCCCTACAGTCCTACTCGCCCAGCAATGAGCGGGACTCAAATGGGGTCTCCAGCATGGGAGGCAGGCGTGCTAACAAGGACACTAAAGACCGCAGTCTCTAACATCAGTCGCTAGTGCGCCTCTTGAGATCAGGGGAGTGAGGTTTACGTGATCTGGCCTCCGTTACCACGAACCCTATAACCCGCTGCAATGCTGCGCCAGGCAAGACGCAAGTGTTTTTTGCTAGTTTCAGCCTGATGCAGTTTTCATTTTCACGTCCTGTGCCACGTTGTTTAAATAGCAAAGGCGCATTGTTGGCTATTTTGAGGCAAATGAAATAGAGGCGCAGTATTTTTTTTATTTATTTAAAGCTGCAGTCCATAGTTTTTCCTCTTTGTCACCATCTCTGTTCGAAATCGGCAATTGCAGTTATTCAGGGAATTATCAACTTAGCGTGCGTTGTGCCTCGGCACCGCACTGCGCGGATGAATTAAATGTTTTGAGGAGAATGTGCGGTTGTCAGTCACCGCGCCGGTTCCACCGCACAGATTCTACTTTTTGGAAGTATGACCAACATAAGATTTTTCACCTGAAAATGTCATCTGAACAAGTAAGTAACATTCACTTTTGTTTTGACCAACTAAGGGAAATAAGCATTGCAGTAAATCGCGCTGATTAAATCTAACAATCGCTTATCATATCACATCAAACCGTGCAAATTATATTTTGTTCTCAAATTGTTAATGTTAACAACATCAGCACTGCGTGACTGCATTTAATGCCCTTCTGATATTTATCCTTATTTTCGCATGGGCCCGGTTGCAGTCTAATTTTTTTCTGTAACCACTCCGAAGCCCAAAGTCTTTTGCATTTTACAACAGGTGAATCTCCAGTTGTCACTGGTGATTGTCGTTTGAACCTTTCTGGATCTGCCATCAAATTGATAAGTTTAATTATATCAAGTGCTTTGAGAAAAGGCTATAAATCTCCACCCCCAACATCCTCACACGCAACATAGCCTACTAGCCGAGACATCTTCTTTATATGTACAAATGTGACGTAATGACGCAAAGACATGCTCAAATTTTCCGCGGACATCCACCAGTACCACTGGAATTAAAAACATTTATTACAGGCTATACCGTTCATTGAATCAAGCTAAGGCAAACAGACAGTTTTGAACACTGGCTGGTTATGTATTTGCTCGAAACATTATTTTGGATCATTTTTAACCCAAAAAAAGTTACGGAATGCAGCTTTAAAGGGTGCATTAGTAATATGCGCCTAGGCGGATCCACAACGCGCGCACACTCTGCTTATTACTCACACACACACACCGCTTGCAAATTCCACCATGTAAATAGCAATCTGCCATGGCGTGTGCGCAACTGGCTTTTAAAGGGAATAGGAAATTACACTCTGATTGGTTTATAGAACATTACGCCCAAAACACACCAATTACTCATTAAGAGAACAGGGACAACCCTTTTAGACCTTGTGCTGCGCGTGCCGATTTTTTCCGTTTAAACTAGCAAAAGTGGATTCAGACACGCCCTAAGTGAATTTGTGCCATGCATTTTTGACCATGCGCTTAGATTGTTAAAATAGGGCCCCAGATCTGCAAGGGGGAATCATTCGACCTTGGGTAAAATTCCCAATCACATGGATTCCTACTTGATTTTGTGTTAAATTGACGAACAGCGGTAAATGTGTCTGCATCTTTAGAAAAATATGCACAAATCAGCAAATAAAATCTGAAAACAATGATGAATCATACATTTGAGTTATTTAGCTCATGCATATTGGCTCTAAGGCTAGGTCAAGCCAATATGTATGTGACAGGGGGAAAAACAAACAGGCTATTAGCTTATAATAATTAGAAGGCGAGTCTTCTGTTCCTATAGCCTCCATATTGAGTGTTGTGATTTCTCCCATTCATTCAAATCGTTCTCGTTATGCTGTCTGTACAATCAGGGAGTTAGACAGGCAGAGGCCAGTGGAAACACTCTTCCTCATTTAATCAAGGCGACAACCCCCTCATTTGTCAGAGTTTTCCATGATTGGCAAACGGCTCCTGACTGCAGTCATCATTTAAAGACGTAATGAAAGCTGCAGCAGTAATGTGTGCCCTCCATCTGATGGACTCTCTCACCCATCATGTGTGACTATTTCAGAACCCAGTCCTCGCGCTTTATTATTCATTTTATATTGACTGGCCATAGACAATCATCAACTATAGATAGACAGAACAAAATGATGATGATGATAGATAGATAGATAGATAGATAGATAGATAGATAGATAGATAGATAGATAGATAGATAGATAGATAGATAGATAGCCATGATCACGACATACAAACTGTGTCTCACACTGTTCTGTAATGGAGATCTGTATTTCTTATACGTTCAGGAGGTTTCTAAGTACATACGTTAACACATGTACTATGTTTATTAGTATGCATCAAATTAGAGGAAATTGCTATAAAACAAATAACAAGGTTGTCTATATATGGTCTAACAGTCTAGATCAGTGTCTGTGAGATGACAGCGCCCCCAAGTGACAGATATTTGCATTGTAATTCTCAACCATTGTCAGACATGTAGCCTATTTTCTGAGTCAATGTTTGTGATTTGACTGGCATATGCAGGAGATAAGTTAGAGATTGATAAGCCCTCATCCTCGGTACGCTGATCTCTTGCTCTGTCTGCCATGACTGCATCCGTGGAGTGGGAAATGGGTCAGTCTGACAAATGAAGCACCGATAATGGCTTATCTCCAGCTCGACAATGTGTTCTCTTTCTGCGCTGTCTGTGATCCTGGCTGGCACCTTTAGCAAGGACGCAGTGATGCTGAGAGCTGCTGAGAGGTGTCTGTGAGACAGGTCAGTTTTTAGAGCGCTGCAGCAGTCTCTTAAATACAAGCTGTCATGTAATGATAAAAGATAGATTGACTGTTTTTCTAAATGGTGTGAAGATCAGCTTAATGAAATAGACAGGTAGACCACAGTATTTTAGGACTGAAGGTCATTCTACAAATGGAAGTGGTGTATGCAGTGGGAACAATTAAAGGGATAGTCCAAACAAAAATGAAAATGCTGTCATCATTTACTCAACCTCATCTAGTTCTAAACTTGTCTAGTTCTAAACTTTATGATTTGTGATGTCAGCTGAAAAGAAAAGCCATTTGTGGAGCAATATATTACAAAAACAACCCTTTTCTTTGGAATACAAGCAAAAAGATTTGCATTAAGAAGATTTTGATTTCATGTTGACTTTAATATGGTCAATGTCAAAAATAACTCATCAACTCTGCAAAAGGTCAATCATTTTCTTCTAAAATGTCTCCTTCTGTTAATGCAATTCCAGTTTTCATTCAACCATAATGGCTATTGCGGGAAGGCCTGAATTGTATTTGAGGTCTCGTCGGACCCTCTTCTTTTGTGATTCAACTTAATTTGCTCTACTTTGAAAAAAAAGAAAGCAAAGCCTTGTGTCCTTTGTAGGTGTATTGTGGAGGGATAAAGAAAGGAAATGAGTTGAAATTTGATGGAAACAGAGGAGATGAAAGCATGAATGCTGAAATAGCAGAGAGGAGAATGGGAATGAAAATAGTGACATCTAAACAAATCAAAATGTTAGAGCTCATCAACAGGAAGAGTGTGCGCTCGCTAGACTACTGCTTCTCGTAAATACTACCGTGTATTGCGCACATTATTTTTTGGCAGACATCGATGTCTTGATATTTAAATGATGGATCGTAAGGTATTAATTATTTATTTCTTAACTGGCAAGTATGCAGTGAAGTGATTGATGCCCATGAGTGTGTTTCGTCGATGCATTTAATTCTAATATTCCAACCAATAGCCAGCCTAAGTTTTTGACAGACCGGATAACGTGCCTAAGTACACTGTTTGCTTTCTGGGTAATTATAAAACGTGCTGGAAGCGTTTCAAAATGTTTTTTTTTTGTGTTATTCATTATAATATAATGGCATTAATAAATTATGTTACTCAAGAGTCAGACATGTTTGGCTTGTCACATATGTTACATTCAGCTTTTGCAAATTCGTTAACTTCTGAAAATCAAGTTAATTATTATTTTATTTTTTTACCAGGAAAGGAGTTGCTTTGATGCACAACGTTGTTACTTTTTATCGTGTCTTATAACACTTTTCTTTCTTTTTTTTAAACCCATGGAAATGTAGAACCTGATGTAATTAATAGTGACACAACTTGTTTTATTATTACCCCTTAGCAGATTTTCAAATAGATAGTACTGTTGAAAAGTTTTGGGTACGTTTTTTTAAAGCAATTGACACTTTTATTCAACAAGGATGCATTTTACTGATCAAATGTTACAGTAAAGACAGTTATAATTTCTATTTCAAATAAATTCAGATCTTTTGGACTTCCTATTCATCTATCAATCTATCTATCAGAGTATAGATTACCTCAGTTATCCTTCATTTTCCATGTTCCACTGCGGTCACCGTGATTTTGCCAAGTTAGACATGTTCCTGGATCAACATATTCTGTTGATCCTGGAATTACATTCCTGTCCCAAAATGTAGTCCTTATCCTTAAAACCTACATAACTTTTCCCTAAATCAGAGGGCAATGATAGGTGAATACTACTGATGTCGAAGCACCTTAACCCTGGTTCTAAGCTTAAACTGTAAACTTGTCCCTCAAATCAAATACGCTTATTTCACGCAGCCGTTATTTTGAAATCGAAAGCGAGGCTCCGGTGGGAAGAACCCCGGAAGTAAAGATAAACAACAATGCCTTGGACTACCAACCTGAAGCTGCTGCCGCGATTTACTCTATTGGATGTTAATATCCAATATAGGATATGTAGATATATTTCGTTCCTGCTTATTTTTTTACTTTCTGAAAAAAAAAAGAAAAAAAAAATTATAAATGATTTTCACTGTATATAGTCTAAAGTATGAAAGAAATCTATGTACATTTTTAGAATAACTAATTTCTACATTAAACACAACAATACGCCATCGCATTTGCGACCCCCCTTTGATTAAAGGCGACACTTCCGGTTTTCTTCCCACCGGAGCCTCGCTTTCGATTTCAAAATAACGGCTGCGTGAAATAAGCGTATTGGTTGATCTGAAAGTTGTTCCAGGATCAACAAAGATGTTGATCCAGGAACATGTGAAACTTGGTGAAATCACGTTCACCGTTGGAAGTGAACAGCTGGAAGTTCAATCCTTTCAAAATATAGGCCTACTTCTTTGACCTTGCAGTCTGTCCTGATGACAAAACTTATATCACGCAAACTGTCCACGTTCCGGTCCAGCTCGCAGATAGTCTGTGTGTTGGAATTTTCCTGAAGTATAGGCTTAAGTGTCAGTCCTGTGGACATACACATCATTTCCGACTGAAAGGCTACAGTGAGATCTGTGTCTGAGGTTCATTCGAGGACATCCGAGTGCTAACCTCATTTTGTTGAGCACGCTCTTACTTAATGACCAGCCAGCCCACACAAATTACCATGGAAACGAGGCCATAAAAGTCTCCACTTCATTCCTCACCCTAACACCCCCACACATCCTGTATGCAAATGAACTGGGTTTATAACTCCTGATATTTCCCCATCTAGACCTCAGGGGTTAAGTTAACATGGAGAGTAATTCAGCCTGCATGCGATCTGATGTTAATGACACTCAGAGATTTAGGGCTTTCACTATGACATTGATGGGCGAAGACAAGGCTCATTTAAAGCCGTGCTTATTCACTTTATCAGACTATCCTCCTCCTTACCTGTCTAGAATGGCCAATATACAGGCACTTAATTAACAAGTGTGTTTTAATTAAACCACCCCAGAGTTTCGGAGCGGCATCTAAAAAAAGGGAGTCCAAGAAGCGCCTTAAGCCAGGCGAAAGAAGTCTTCATGAAATCAAAATGAAAATATACTTTTTAAAGTGCATGATTGAATGAT